>NC_000068.7:74312833-74560333 GCF_000001635.26 Mus musculus
TCATCTTGTGGACTTGGATATGGTAGTAAACTTTTGTGTGCCTTGGTTGCCTTTTCTATAACATGGTAGCAGGATCTAAATTACATAGTTGCCTTGGAGAGTAGTTAAATCAGTATGTGAAAGGTCTACTACAGCACTGTCAGGTACATGATATTTCAATAAATATTTGCTATTGTAATTATTAAGTCTGAAATCATTTGATGTCCTTGGACATTATTCAAATTTATATATGCAAATTCCACTAATGTATGCTCATTGGTGCCGACATTAATCATATCTGAATCTGCCCCATAAGCATATTTTGAGCACAGGCTAACGTGTTTGTATGCATGGGACTTCCACAGCTCCTGGTCACAGATCCACAGTGGGGATGTTTTGTAGTGAACTTTGCCCTGGAAGTTAACAAGTGATAAGAAAGTTCATTCCATGGGATGTTACAAGCCGACAAATTGTCCCAAGTTGAGATTCTCTGAAGCCACTGAGTTAAAGCTTGCCCTGGCATCTGGGGCACCAATTGATGACCCTGCTAGTTAACGTGAAATGGGACAGAGGCAGAAGGAAGAGAAGGTTCACGTGAACAGAGTGGGTGGAAGGAAATGTGTAGTTATCCTTCCATGCTCAGAGCTTCTCTTTGGGAAAATATACCAGCTGTGAAACATGAGTTTTCAGAACGTCCCACTCTTTCCCCAAGATTCTCTTTTTTCTGTATTCCTAACCTCAGGTATACTCCTCAGTCATTGTTTCAGATTGGTCTCATGCCTCACTAACAAGACAAAGGAGCTCAGAAAACTTTCAATGTTCTATCTACTGAAAGAAACTACCAAACCACCACTGGGCCAAGAGTGTTTTTCTCATGCATAGCATCTCTGACCACCAGCTTGGTACAAAACCCAACTTTCTTTGAGATTTTGAGCTTGTTTTAGAGCTCCTAGTATCAAATACTATACATTTATTCATAAAATGGTCTCCATATTCCTAAAAAGCAACAGGAACTCTTTAAAGTAGACCCCTCTTATTTTTGCATCATTTTCATCTAATTCTGCTTCTGATCCAGCATATTGTCAAAAAATTAGCTTACTCTAACTTCACCGGTACTAGGATAAACTGTAATAAGCATCCTACCCCCAAATTTAAAAAGAGAAGGTTTATTTCCAGCTATGACTTTAGAAGGTTCAGCCCAGGCTATGGTTTCCAGTCTTCATTGTCTCAGATATTTGTTATAGTACAGGAAACTCAACACAATATTTGCTCCAAATACGTAATGCTGAAGTGCTAACCTTCAGTTACCCAGAATATGACTATATTTGGAAACAGGGTCTTTAATGGGTAATTAAGTGGAAAAGATAGCACCAGGGTGGGCCTTAATCCAATCTGACTGGTGGTGCCTTTATAGGAAATTGCTCTGGTGTGGTGGGACAATCTCAGTATCCAGGAGGCAGAGGCAAGCATATTTCCATGATTTCAAGACCAGCCTAGTCTACATAGCAAGATCTAGGCTAACTGTGGATGCATAGTGAGACCTGTCTCAGAGAAGAAGAGGAAGAGGAAAAGGAGGAAGAGAAGGAATAGGAGGAGGAAGAAGAGGAGGAAGAGGAGGAAGAGGAGGAGTAAGAGGAGGAGGAGGAGGAGGAGGAGGAGGAGGAGGAGGAGGAGGAGGAGGAGGAGGAGGAGGAGGAGGAAAAGAAGAATACAAGAGCCTGGATGCACAGAGAACTAACCATGAACAGTGAACAGGCAGTGAGAAGATGGGTGGGTGTATGCCAGTGAAGGCAGGGGATCTCAGAAAATGCCCCAATCTTGGATTTCATGCTTCCTACTCTAAGAATTAAATTCTTGTTGTTTAAGCCACCCACTCTGAGATATGTTATCATGGCCACTCTTGAAAATTAATACAGCAGTATAAGAATTCTGATGTAGCAATCAATTTTCATCTACAAAGCAACAAACCAAAATCTCAAATATGGTGAAGAAATCAACATGATTGTTCAAAGGAAAATGGCAGCATTTTCTTCTTGTTTCCTCATCTTAAATCCACAGGCTTCATGGAATAGTTGCTATGAATCTTCACTTGCAGATGGGAGTAAGACTGTGGATCACAGAGCTGGAGAGGATGCAGGGGAAAGGTAACTCTTTTTCACTCCTGGTGAGATTGCAAGCTGGCCTAGCCACTCTGGAAATCAGTGTGGAGAATTCTCAAAAAGTCAAAAATAAATCTGTTGTATGGCCCAGGTATATCACTTCTCGGCATAGCCCAAAGGACTTGACCTCTACTACTCTACAGACACTTGCTCAGTCATGTTCATTGCTGTTCTACTCAAAGTAACTGGGAAATGAAAACAACCTAAATGTCCTCCAACTGACAAATAGATCATGAAAATGGTACCTCTCCATTATGGAATACTATTCAGCTGTAAAATAAAAATGAATTTTTTGGGGTAAATCTGTAAAAGGTCATATTAAGTGAGGTAACCCAGAAAGACAAATGTCATGTTTCTCTCATATGTGTCTTCTTACTCCAAATCTTCAGATGTGTGTCTACAACCGTGAGTAATTGTAGAAACCAGGAAAGTAAAAAGGGACCACGAGGCTAGGTAGTAGAGTGGGGAATAGCTGGGTTTGGGTGATTTGCAAAGGGAGATGGGAAAACACGTAGAAAGAAGTCTTCAATTGGATATGGAGAATGGAGGTCAACGCTGAAGGTGAGTAAAATGAGAGTATGTTTGAAAAGGCCATAGGGATAATATTATTTACCTAAAGTTATATAAAGGACATATAGGTCTATGTGTATTTAAATATAGTTTAAATAAACATTTTCCACTTGGACTAACAATGCTTCCCCCAAAGACTCATTGACTACCTAACAAACCCCCAACACCAGGTATAGGGAGCCCCCTTTTGAATTGTTAGCCAGAGGAGTACAAGAGACTTCCCAAACACCGTAGGGTTTTGCTACTGCTTTTGGTTGCTTCCAGAGGGGGAAGGTAAGTACCTATAACTAAAGCCACTGAACTAGGGCACAGGACACAGAGGAATTGAGCTGGGTCTGACCTGAAAGCCTCCTCCCGGAAAACAAGGTTTCATGGTATCAGAAAGTGCCATGCCACCTTCCAAAGAAAGGAAGCAACCAGTAGTCCTAGCCATGATAGCTATGAGCTACAACAATGCCCAGCATGGAGAGATAACCCTGAGAGTACAATAGTGGTACTTGTATCTTGTCGGTAACCACCAGCTCTCTAATTGGACTTAAGGCCCACAACCCAATAGGTAAATCATATCTGGTACTGTAAACCTAGCCAGCTCTGTGGGGTTAGTTATGTCATGGATGTTGGAGGAGAATCTTCTACCACCACTTTACTAAATGCAGCATAATTCCTAACTGCATTCTAAATATTTATTCTTAGATCCACAGAGAGAAGTATAGTTCTCACCCCTCATCATAGTCTGTCTTTATAACAGACAGACACCATTACAGAAAAGCATACTGGATGAAAATGCAGAGAACAAGTGGCCATGTGGTGCCTTTCTCTAGTTGATGTTTTACAGTGCAATTTCTGTACCCAAAGCTCAGAGGGTATAGAAGAAGGGGGTGGGGGTGGGGGACAGAAAGAACATAAGAATAGGAAGACTACTGTGAGAGTGTTATCTCCTAAAAATGTCAGAAAAACTACACGCAGGAAGCCTCTTCAACACAGGAGATCTGAGCAAGTATCAATATGCATGCTAACAAGAAGTGGGGAAATCTCATTCAAGAGGCTTCAACCCTAGATAAAGAGCTGCAGGTAACTAAGGAATGCTAAGAATGGAAGAACTCACCTCCCCCCAGGAAAGATTTTCCCCCAACTGCTTATCCAGTACCAAATGGTCAGCCCTGAAATTATCTATCTATACACAATAACATTATACAGACTGAGTGGATTATATCTTTATGATTTAGGATATAATTTATGTACTATATATAATAACAAGTCAACAATTAATGAAAACTAGGCCATGAATTTGAGAGAGAACAAAAGGGTTATGGAAGAGATTGGCAGAAAGAAGGAAAGAGCGAAAATGATTTAATTATATTTTAATTTTGAAAAAGAACAATATTAAAAATAAGTAAATACAATCTTTAAATTCTTTCTAAAGACTGTGGATCTCACGAAGCTCATGTAAGCATTAATTTCTTAGCCCAGAGCCTGGCACACAGGAAATGTCCACCAGTGCAAGACCCATCTCTCCTCTTCTCCACTGGCTTCCCACATTCTCAAGTGCAGCTGTGTTCCTAATTTGCCTGGTGTCTCCAGTGCTGCATGCAAGCTCTGTGTGCCCATCAGAGGTTCATGGAATAGAGGAATGAGTGTGCTCAGAACACAGAGACATTTGCCGAACATGAATGAACAGATTAATTGCTCTGTTTTCCTGAATGTCTTTCTTTTCTTTTATCTTTGCTTTCGTAGGATGATTAAGAGGACATGCTGTTCAAGTTCTTAGGAGAGAAAAATTAAACAAGTAAGGATTGCTTGATAATTTTCTGAGGCTCATCCAAGCTTGGGCTGGCCCCCTGGGATGCATTATGGTGGCCCAGAGGGAGGTGGCAGCAGCTGCTGCTCCAACCTGCCACACTGCCTATATTTTCTACACAGAGGCCAGAGATGAGACCCACAACTAGCTCAGTGATGGGGACCAATTCTTGCTCACAGTGGTTATGTGGACGCTGATGACAGTAGCTAAAAAGAATGTGTAGGTAGAACCATGTGTGTGACCTGGTGACCATGTGTGTGACCTGGTGACCATGTGACTGGTTGTGACCAGATACTTGGGATTTCAGAGAACCATTCCCATTATAGAGATGCACACTTTCTCACCAACTAAGGAAGATCATATGACTGTGGCTTGATCTTTGACTCAGAAACCTAGCAAATTATCCAAGGCCTTCTGAGGTCATGAATTTGGTTGTTTTTTGTTTTTGTTTTTGTTTTTGTTTTTGTTTTGTCAACTTGGCACAAGCCTATACATACATGTGTAGAGGAATCTTAATTGTGATATACTCCCATCAGATTGCCTGTGGGTAAATCTGTGGGCATTATCTTATTTTCTTGATTAATGGTTGATATGGGAGGGCACAGATCAAGATGGGTGGTGCCACCCCTGCCAGGTGGTCTTGAGTTTCATAAGAAAGCAAACTAAACGAACTATGATGAGCAAGCTATTCACAACATTCCTCTATGTCTTCTGCTTCCATTCCTGCCTCTAGATTTCTGACTTGAGTCCCTGACCCAACTTCTCTTAGTGATAGAGTGTAGCCTATGGGTTGTGAGCTAAAGCAAACCCTTTTCTCTAAGTTGTTTTTGGTTGTGTTTTATTACAGCAATAGAAACCTAAAGCAACATGGTTCTCAAAGTCTAAAGTAAGACCAAATACAGTTTAATTCTGGCCTGTTATCTTGGGGTAGGGGTGCTCAGGGATGAGTAGGTTCGTTATCTAAGGTGCTCATGAGATTGCTTCCCTCCAAGTTCCATTGTTCAACCAAACTAACAGCATAGTAAGAGAAATGAAGGAGGAGGAGGTTAGGGGAAAATATAAGACCCACACTGGTGTGTAAAGACTGGACAAAGTCAGAGTTTTGGTGGCCATAGAAGTAATAAGGATGGACGCCCTCTGAATATTGGCAGGATTCTATACATAGACTTTTCTCAGGCTATCTCATTGGACTTTCCATAAACTCTATAAACAGACCCAAACATTCAGAATCTCAGAGGTGGTCACTTGTCAGAGACATCCTAGTTGGCATCTGGCATAGTCATGGTTTGAACCTTCTTCCTGTCCCTTTTCATGCTCTTATTCCTTGCCATATTTTTATTTGAGTTTTGGGCTTCTCAAATCTTAGTATACCCAGAGTCCTTGTTGAAATCAATTCTTGAGCCCATCTCCAGCGATTCAGATTGCATAGCACTGGAAGGAGAGCCACACACTTGCATTTCTTATCAGTTCTTCAGGAAACCATGCCATTGACCTAAGCACCACACTCTGAGAAACAAGGTGCCAGCTATCAACCCTAGCAAACCACAAGACAGAAACCAAATTAAGGTCAAGATGCCCAAGAATACTGAAGGACTTTGTACTGATGCTGACTTTAAGTTCCATGGAGTCTCTCAATGTAACATGGATGACGTTGAGACTTGCCAAGACCACATAGCCTTAGCCTTCTTTATCCACACTCTGCTCTCTAGATTTACTTATCATTACCTCTCACCTCTCCAACATACATAAATACACACACACACACATATGTGTATATATATACACACACATACATATACATATATATATATATATATATATATATATATATATATATATATATGCATTTTCCCCTCAATGATTTATTGATATCAACTATAATTCTGTTTTATGGGTGTATATGTATGGTTCATGTATATATTGGTGTGTGTGTGTGTGTGTGTGTGTGTGTGCAGTCACGTAAGTACCATAGCACATCCATGGAGGTCAGAGATAACTTGCATATCAGTATTGCCTTCTTCATTTGCAAGGTCTTTTGTTGCTTGTTGCTTGCTCAAAGGCTTCCTAGGTGTCTCTTACCTTCATCTCCTATTTCCCTGCAGGTGCACAGATGCATGTTACTATGTCCAGCTTCACATAGATTCTGCTCATCTAAACTCCAACTCCCATGCTTGTACAGCAAGCACTTTGTTCACTGAGCCATTTTCCCAACCCACCATCTATAATTCTTACCAGACCAAGTTAAAACATTCAGAAAGAGGTTTAATACAGAGTTCACTAGGACATCCTTTTAGTGTCTAGTCTTCCTGCTTCATTGTTCAGACGTATTTTTCTGCATCCTTTTCTCTCCCTTAGGTCAGAGACGACTTAGTGTTGTAGGTGGGTTGAAGACTGTAACACCAAATCATTCCCAAGAGTTTACACATAGGAATCTAATCACTGCTCTGTTACATCCAGCAGTGTGGCCTGGAACAAGACCTCCCACCTCTTGGAGCTACATTATCTAAGCTCTAAGCCCCCCTAGCTCTAGCCTCCTACTTTCAATTTCAAACTAGGGGTAGCCATTGGCTAATCTCAGTATCTGGGACTCAAAGCTGCCAATATATTCACTGAGCCAATGGCAGTGTTGGGACATTAAAGTACAGCTCCAATATTTCTTATCCAAAACTTGAGGCCAGAAGGATTTTGGACCTGTGTGTGTGTGTGTGTGTGTGTGTGACTACAAAATGAGATATCTTGGGAATAGGACCCAAACCTAAACACAGAATCTTTGATTCATAGATAAATAGACATCCTAAAGGCAGTGTTGCATATTTTGTGCATGAAACAGTGTTTCACAGTATTTTCCATTTCTGATGTCAGATCAGTGCTTAAATATTTTGGATATTGGGATTAGAGGACCTGAGTTCAGTTCCTTGTCCCATATTGTGCAGCTCACAACCACCTGTAACTCCAGCCCCAGGGATCCTAAATCTCTGGTTTCAACAGGAACGACACTCAAGTTCACATACCCCCATGTGGACATAAAACATACACATGGAAATAGAATCTTAAAATCTGAGCATTTTGGCATGTTGGAGTATCTCAGATTTTGGGTTTTCATATTAAGGTATTCAACTGCTCGCCCTGAACCTAGAAGAAACAAGATTCTCACTGTCTTGCGGTGCCCGCTCACCCCTGCTCCTGTACCCATATCTACTCATGAACACACATAGGTTCTTCATGCTGCCCCTCAAGGTCCATCCTTACTCAAGTCCTTTCCTGCCTAAGAAAAGAAGTGAGAGTCAGAAGTAAAGCTACACACAGCCCCTTGATAGCTTTATCTAAAGAGGATTTAAATTTCAAATGCTAAAATATGCGTTTTATGTCCCCAGCCTTCCACCAGTCCACCTCTGACCCTACCTTCTGCTACAACTTAAGTAAACCTGAACAGATAAACAGAAGTTTGGCACTTTCTAACAATTCATTTATTTAAAAAATGCATTAATGTCCAGGAGAGAATCCCACCATAGGAATTCTTTATTCTCTTAGCCTGAAAAAAGGCAAAGACACAATTAAAACCACTCTTATTACAACAACCTAAGCCAAACCAGGCATTAAGTGGGCAATTCCCTTCTGTTCCAATATGCCCCAATTAACACAAACCAAGGAAGGAATAAATTTAAGCAGGAACAGCTTATCAACATACAATTAACACTCAATAATTTATCCCTGTAATGCCAAATCAAATAAAAAGATTGTGTCGTAAATCACCAACTTACTCAAGTGAGCCACCAGCCCTGTGCTTAGATGATCTTTCCGTTGATTTGCTTTAAATTCATCACCCTTTGTCACACTGAGTTTTGTTGTGCGCTCTCTCTGTCTCTCTGTCTCTCTGTCTCTCTGTCTCTGTCTCTCTGTCTCTCTGTCTCTCTGTCTCTCTGTCTCTCTGTCTCTCTCTCTCTCTCTGTCTCTCTCTCTCAAGTCCAATACTACAGGCAGCTGTGGAGGCATGTGCTACCCCCCAGAGTTCAAGGTTATGCTAACGATAAACAGACTTGCAGGGAGGGCACAGGGTAGTGCCTTTCTCCAGGTAGTTCAGTCACCAACAACAAAGAAATGGAGGTTGTTGGCCACATCCATCCCTTCTAAAATGCTCTCAGAGCTTTCTATTCCTAAAGATAGAAGACTACTCACACACCTTCCGAATATAGCTTCTGTTACATTTACATCAGTTGATGCTAGTTCTAAGGGTGGGGGAATAGCCATTGTCTTCACTAATACCTGCACATCTCCAGACAGGTGTTAAATCTATAGGCATTAAGTCCCTCCAATGCCTTCTTTTTATACATTCACCTTCAAGCCATGGGCCTTTAAACCTGTGATGTGAGGACTCTCCAGCCAGATGTGTTTCCTATCCTGTGTTTCCCAGGATTCTCTTACATCTGATTAAGCCAAGGGAATCCCTGTGAGAGGGGACTAGAAAGAGACAATAGCCATGTGCCTCTGCTCTGGGAAGTTGTTGATCCTCATTATTACAATCTCTGTGTTTTTGTAACATTGTCTGTTTATTTAAAAATGTACTTGTATCTTCAAGATCAGGTCATGTCATACTTACATGGCCCCTCTCAGATGGGCACAGGACAGAGTTGCCAATGTCTATATTTCAGAGGAAGTTAAACACAGCAATATTGTCTCTTCTGCTTTTCTGGTTTAAATTTTCATTGTGAACAAACATCTCAGGGATGGCACATTGTTAGAGATGCCTTTTGTGTGTACTTCTTTGTTGTTGTAGCTGACTTCATTGTTTAAAACAGTTTCCTTATATCATGCTGACAGGGTGTCTAATACTCTCTTAAAGGCAAAATAGTTGGGATGTGTCTCATAAGAAGCTTATTAGATGTGCTTAGATCAAGCATGGGTGAGCGTGCTGTAAGCTACAACGTCAATGTAATCCACCCTGTACATTAATGAGTTCTCTTTGAGCGTAAAAACACAGAAACAAGGTAATCTGTTAATTGGTTAAAGTCTAGATGCTTGAAGGAACCTGACTCAGTGTTTCTTCTCATCAGTATTGGCCAAATTCCTAAGACACAGCTGTAGAGAATACTTGAGGAATATCAGAGGGCATGGAAGAGATGGAAAGGCAAGAAGAAGGTTTTCCTAGAGTTTCCAGAAACAAAGAAACAGAAAACATCCACCCGACACTTCGTTTTCACAGACTGATCTCTAGAACCAAAAGACAGTAAGTTTAGGTTATTTTGAGTAGCACAGGGTGTGGTGTTCCAGCAGCTAACAGAAGAGCTGACAGAAGAGCTGACAGAAGGATGCTCTTTTTGAGGATTCCAGCTTCTTCTAGACCCCCATCTTTCAAGCTGGAGAGCACAAAGTTGGTTCTAAAATTTAAGTTCTGGTTTAGATCCCTGAACTTGGGTGTATCTGATAAATTGGGCAGGCAGCAAAGATTGGGGACTGGGGGAATCTAACTGCCCAGAACCAGAGTGCTACTATGAACTCTGGATGCCTTCTACTTACCCCCATTTCTTCTATTATAGGAAGTTTCTAGAATGTATACAAGTGGGAAGAAAATTAGTACAAGGCCTTGTGCACCTATCACTTAGCTTCAACAATGACCAACTCAAGGCTAGTTTTCATTCTTAAGTATCCCCATTGCTCCCTAGGTTATCTTGAAGCAAATTCAAGCCATCATTTCTACACAAACACTTCAATATGCAGCCATAAAAGATAATGGCTCTTTTAAAAACATGATCATAAAATACTATTGAACCAAAAGAAAATTAATACTAATAGTATCTTGTACAATCAATTATGCAGCCAGGGTTGAAATATCCCCAATTGTTTCATCGTGTTTGCATCAGCTTTCATATAAGGACACTACATTATAGCTATTTGATATTTCAAGTCTCTTTTAATAAGCTCCCCTTATCACTTCTTTTTTTTCATAAAATTTATGTTTAAACCTAACATTGGGCGTTTTGCTGACTTCATCTGTTGTGTTTAAGGTTTTCCTCTCTTCTCTGTAACGTTTTAGACATTTGAATGAATTTATGACCCAGATTAGACTTTTAGTTAGTACTGTAATGCAGATGATCTTGTGTACTTTGCCATACTACTCAATGTTCCCTGTGTCGTGTTAGGAACTGGGCCCAGATCTATTCATTTACTAGGGATTATAGAATGGTAATCTCCAAATTCTGACTTTCTTCCCTCAATATCTGGAATAATTTTGAAGAGAAGATACCCATCTACCAATTATCTGGTTTCCCTGAGAAACAGTTCATGTAAGAAAGACAGAAAAATGAATAATTCATTGTCTGTGTTGAACACTTTCCAAACAGCGAGTTAGTGCCTTGGAATCCTTCAAAGATGAGAACTGCTGCTATTATAACTTCATGTGTTTATGTGTATTTCACGTTCTATAATTCAATATAGTCGTGACTCTTACTGATAGTCCAACTAACCCGTATTGAATAACACTAACGTTTATCGTGGAATGATCGAGAAGAATCTTAGAAAGCAGTATGAACATACTTCTACATCCAATTGTTTGCTTGTTTGGTGGGTTGGTTTTATTTTTCTGTGCAATCCATTCGGTTCTTAGACCTTTATTCGGTAGCGCTAGAGAGATGTTTTATGTGAGCCTGGTTAGGACCGAATCTGCCTCCTATCAGAAATCGTCCATTATGAGATATTCAACAAGATTTCTTTGTTTTGCAATAAATCAACAATTAAATTTGTCTTTTATCTGTAAAAAATTATGTGATTGGCTATTATAACCCTCACCTGACCTATTAGGTGGTGTCTACACCAGGAAATAGAAACCGGTCCAGAGAACTGGTCAGAAATTTAGGAGGGATTATAAGAGAAAATCATGGGAGATAAAGAGTTACCCAAAGATTGTTAAGTATGAAGACACTTGGACAGAAGAAATGAAAGGAGGGAGCTGTGTAACTCTGAGACAATCAACTCTTTCATGAATGTGAGTCTTGACACTTCTCTCTACCAAGCAACCAACATAATGTCATAGTTGCACCAACACAGCTGTCTGATGCAGAGCCCTGTCTGCTTTATTTCCACCCCCTAAGCTCACCTGAGTATAACTGTTTGAACTAACAGAAGTAGCTTGGCTAGAGGGTCTGAGCCTTGTGATTAGCCTGAATAATGAGAGGACACAAGAAAAACAGAAGAATGATCCATAGATAGTTAATATTTTGCTTTACATTTCAATAGTGGCAAAGAGCTCACCCTGTGCCCTGGTTTCTCTTGAAATAATGCTTCAGGACCAGGACTGGAAACACAATTTACATGAATGAGTTTAAAACAACGGCTTCCCTTGCCCTTGTTAGTTCCAGCAATGGCCATCCATCTTCTCGTTTCCCTTCTCTAGCCCTTGAATACATAGAAAGCAGGAGTTGTATGTTTATGAACAGAAACTCAGGCTGAGTAACTTGCTTCCAAATGTATTCTTCTTCATTGTCTGATTGGGGATAATTTACCAATTAAATAAGACACAGTCAAAGCAGAAACAGAGATGCATGCTGAAATGTGTTAGCACCAACAGCTAAAGTCATTCTTCTCTGGATGACATAGTGTTACTATATATAGCCTGGATATGAGTAATGAGAAAGTGATTGCGAGCCAATATTTAGGAGAGAGCTAGGCAGATCACAGCACAATCTGATGAACTGTCTTGGTGATGGATTTAGTCTTCTGCTCTCTCTATTTTTATCAGGGATGCTTTTTATTTATGATATTAAATAACTTAGGTGTGATGGACAGAGGAGGACACTTATTAATTGTGGAATCTTAGGCAAGATATGTAACCTTTCCAAGCTTCCTCATCTATGAAATGGGGATAATAATAGGATCAGCTGCCCACAGCCATGTGTGAGGATTAGATGACACCATGCACAGATGTGATTTGGAACACTGCCTGACATATAGCAAAGTTCCCCATAGAATGAGTTCCTAATGATAAGGAAATTAAAAGTCATCTCAATTGTCAGGTAAACATATTTTACTCAGACTTTTCAACTTGTAAGTCACAAACAATATTGAATTCAGGAGGGCTTAATCACACCAATAAAACTCACTAGAAGTAGGCTGAGAATCTGACATAAAGAAAGGGTTGATGAGATTCTTGGCAAAGGCCTTTATGCTCTGGAGTCAAAGGACTCTGATTCTTCTGAGAGCAATGGGGAAGGTAGTCATAAACTTTAAACAACTTTAAATGGAGAACATAAGCTAAGGAACAGTCAATGGGATGATCATTCTAAGTAAAATTAAAAATTGTAGGAGCCTGGTCTCCTTACCATGAACACAATGCTGCTTTCTGGTGAAAGTGGGAAGGATCATGGGAAAGAGAAGAAACACATGTGAATATTCTCAGCTGTGAGGAAGAACAAGAAGGTTTTTGTACTGATGGGAGGGGGGATGTTCTGACTCACTTCCTTAGCATCAGAGTGCCCTGCTAGATGCGGTTGATATACCCTAGAAAGAAATGTAAAGACAGACTTCCAGTCTGGGTCAGTACCCTGAGCAGACCTTGGGCAGAAACTCAGCAGCCAGTTCCACAACACCCGGAGGAAGCTCCACTCTCAGGCCCTCTAACATGCTGAAGATCACAAGATCCCAGGATCCCAGGAGCTTGGGCACACCAGGATCTCAGGGTCCTAGAGGCAGCTTGACTCCCAGGAGCTCTGACACACCCAGGATCTCAGGATCACGAGATCCTAGAATAACAAGATCACAGAGACAGCTGGACTCTGAGGAGTTCTGACACAACCAGGATCACAGAAAGGACAGGCTCCAATCAGATATAGTGAAGGCAGGTAGCACTAGAGATAACCACATGGCAGGGAAGCAAACATAAGAATATAAGCAACAGAAACTAGGGGTACTTAGCATCATCAGAATCCAATTCTCCTACCATAGCAAGTCCTGGATACACCATAACACAGGAAAAACAAGATTCGGATCTAAAATCACTTCTAATGATGATGATAGAGAACTTTAAGAAGGATATAAATAGCACCCTTAAAGAAATACAGCAGAACACAGATAAACAGGTAGACGCCCTTAAAGAAACACAAATATCCCTTAAAGAATTACAGGAAAACACAATCAAACAGGCGAAGGAAGTGAACAAAACCATCCAAGAACTAAAAATGGAAGTAGAAACAATACAGAAACCACAAAGGAAGACAACCCTGGAGTTAGAAAACCTAGGAAAGAGATCAGGAATCATAGATGCAAGCATCACCAACAGAATACAAGAGATAGAAGAGAGAATCTCAGATACAGAAGATACCATAAAAAAAAAAAAAAAAACATTGACACAACAGTCAAAGAAAATGCAAAAAGCAAAGAGCTTCTAACACAAAACATTCAGGAAATCCAGAACACAGTTAGAAGATGAAACCTAAAGATAATAGGTATAGAAGAGAGCAAAGATTCCCAACTTAAGGGCCAGTAAATATCTTCAACAAAATTATAGAAGAAAACTTCCCTAACCTAAAGCAAGAGATGCCCATGAACATACAAGAAGCCTACAGAACCCCAAATATGCTGGACCAGAAAAAAATTCCTCCTGTCACATAATAATCAAAACACCAAATGCACTAAACAAAGAATATTGAAAGCAGTAAGGGAAAAAGGTCAAGTAACATATAAAGGCAGACCTATCAGAATTACAGCAGACTTCTCTCCAGAGACTATGAAAGCTAGAAGATCTGGGCAGATGTCATACAGACCCTTAGAGAACACAAACGTCAGCCCAGTCTACTATACCCAGCAAAACTCTCAATGACCATAGATGGAGAAAACAAGATATTCCATGACAAAACCAAATTTACACAATATCTTTCCACAAATCCAGCCCTACAAAGGATAATAGATGCAAAACACCAACACAAGGAGAGAAACTACACCCTAGAAAATGCAAAAAAGTCATCTTTCAACAAACCCAAAAGAAGTTAGCCACACAAACACAATTTCACCTCTAAAAACAAAAATAACAGGAAGTAACAATCACTTTTCCTTAATATCTCTTAACATCAATGGACTCAATTCCCCAATAAAAAGACATAGACAGACTGGATAAGTAAAGAGGACCCAGCATTTATTTTGCTGCATACAGGAAATGCACCTCAGTGACAAAGACAGACACTACCTCAGAGTAAAAGGTAGGAAACCAATTTTCCAAGCAAATGGTACCAAGAAACAAGCTGGAATAGCCATTCTAACATTGAATAAAATCAACCTTCAACCAAAAGTTATCAAAAAAAAAATAATAAGG
Organism: Mus musculus; assembly: GCF_000001635.26. Classification (NCBI taxonomy): domain Eukaryota; kingdom Metazoa; phylum Chordata; class Mammalia; order Rodentia; family Muridae; genus Mus; species Mus musculus. The sequence goes on from NC_000068.7 coordinate 74,327,637, forward strand.
AAGGACACTTCATACTGGTCAAAGGAAAAATCTACCAAGATGAACTCTTAATTCTGAACATTTATGCTCCAAATGCAAGGGCACCCACATTCATAAAAGAAACTTTACCAAAGCTCAAAGCAAACATCAAACTCCACACAATAGTATTGGAAGACTTCAACAGCCCACTGTCAGCAATGGATAGATCATCGAAACACAAGCTAAACAGAATTACAGTAAAACTACCAGAAGTTATGGACCAAACGGATCTAACAGGTTTTTATAGAACATTTCATCCTAAAGCAAAAGAATGTACCTTCTTCTCAGCACCCCATGGTACCTTCTCAAAAATTGACCATATAATTGGTCACAAACAAGCCTCAACAGATACAAGAAGATTGAAATAATTCCATGCATCCTACCAGATCACCACAGAGTAAGTCTGTTTTTTGATACCAACAAAAACAACAGAAAGCACACATACATATGGAAGCTGAATAACACTCTACTCAATGATAGTTTGGTCAAGGAAGAAATAAAGAAAGAAATTAAAGCCTTTTTAGAATTTAATGAAAATGAAGACACATCATACCAAAACTTATGGGACACAATGAACGAAGTGGTAAGAAGAAAAGTCATAGCTCTGAGCACCTCCAAAAAGAAACTGCAGAGAGCATACACTAGCAGCTTTACAGCATACCTGAAAGCTGTAGAACAAAAAGAAACAAACACTCCTCATCTACAGAGGAGTAGATGGCAGGAAATAATCAAACTCAGGACCGAAATCAACCAAATAGAAACAAAAAGAACTATACAAAGAATAGTTCTTTGAGAAAGTCAACAAGTTCTGGTTCTTTGAGAAAGTCAACAAGATGGATAAACCCTCAGTCAGACTAACCCAAGGGCACAGAGGTAGTTTCTAAATTAATAAAATCAGAAATGAAGAGGGAGACATAACAACGGAAATGTTGGAAATCCATAAAATCATCATATCCTACTACAAAAGCTTATACTCAACAAAATTGGAAAATCTGGATGAATTGGGCAATTTTCTAGACAGATACCAGGTGCCAAAGTTTAAACAGGATCAGATAAACCATCTAAACAGTCCTATAACCCCTAAAGAAATAGAAGCAGTCATTAATAGTCTCCTAACCAACCAACCAACCAACCAAACAAACAAACAAAAAACCATGACCAGATGGGTTTAGTGCAGAATCAGACCACCAAAGAAGACCCAATACTAATACTCTTCAAACTATTCCACAAAATAGAGACAAAAGGTACAGTACCCAACTTGTTCTATGAAGACACAATTATGCTTATACCTAAACCACACAAAGACCCAATAAAGAAAGAGAACTTCAGACTAATTTTCCTTATGAACATTGATGCAAAAATACTCAATAAGATTCTTGCCAACTGAATCCAAGAACACATCAAAACGATCATCTATCATGATCAAATAGGCTACATCCCAGGGATGCCAGGATGGTTCAATATATGGAAATCCATCAACGTAATCCACTACATAAACAAACTCAAAGAAAAAAACCCACATGATCATTTCATTAGATGCTGAAAAATCTTTTGACAAAATTCAGCATCCCTTCACATTAAAAGCCTTGGAAAGATCAGGAATTCAAGGCCCATACCTAAACATAGTAAAAGCAATATGCAGCAAACTAATAGCTAACCTCAAACTAAATAGAGAGAAACTTGAAGCAACCCCACTAAAATCAGGAACTAGACAAGGCTGCCCAATCTCTCCCTATCTATTCAATGTAATACTTGAAGTTCAAGCTAGAGTAATTAGACAACAAAAGGAGGTCAAAGGGATAGAAATTGGAAAGGAAGAAGTCAAAGTATTACTATTTGCAGACGGTATGATCATATCCTTAAGTAACCTCAAAAATTCCAGCAGAGAACTCCTAAAGCTTCTAAACAACTTTAGCAAAGATGATGGATATAAAATTAACTCAAACAAATCAGTAGCCTTCCTCTACTCAAAGGATAAACAGTCTGAGAAAGAAACTAGGGAAATGACACCCTTCACAATAGTCACAAATAATATTACATACCTTGATGTGACTCTAACCAAACAAGTGAAAGATCTGTATAACAAGAACTTCAAGTCTCTGAAGAAAGAAATTGAAGAAGACCTCAGAAGATGGAAAGATCTCCTATGCTCATGGATTGGCAGAATGAATATAGTAAAAATGGTCATCTTGCTGAAGGCAATCTACAGATTCAACGCAATCCCTGCCAAAATTCCAAATCAATTCTTCATAGAGTTAAAAAGAGCAATTTCCAAATTCATTTGGAATAACAAAAAACTCAGGACAGTGAAAACTATTCTCAACAATAAAAGAACTTCTGGGGGAATCACCATCCCTGACATCAAGCTGTATTACAGAGCAATAGTGAAAAAGAAAAAAAGAAAAAAACTGTATGGCATTGGTACAGAGACAGACAGGAAGATCACTGGAATAGAATTGAAGACCCAGAAATGAACCCACACACCCACAGTCCTTTGATATTTGACAAAGGAGCTAAAACTATCCAGTGGAAAAAAGACAGCATTTTTAACAAATGGTGCTGGTTCACTTGGTGGTCAGCATGTAGAAAAATGCAAATCGACCCATTCTTATCTATTTGTACAATAGTCAAGTCCAAATGCATCAAGGACCTCCACATAAAACCAGATACAGTGAAACTTATAGAAGAAAAAGTGGGGAAGAGTCTTGAACACATGGATACAGGGAGAAAGTTCCTGAACAAAACACCAATGGCTTATGCTCTGAGATCAAGAACCAACAAATGGGATTTCACAAAATTGCAAAGCTTCTGTAAGGCAAAGGACACTGTGAATAGGACAAAATGGCAACCAACAGATTGGGAAAAGATCTTTACCAATCCTACATCCAATAGAGGGCTAATATTCAATATATACAAAGAACTCAAGAAGTTAGACTCCAGAGAAACAAAAACCCTATTTAAAAATAGGGAACAGAACTAAACAAGACATTTCAACTGAGGAATACCTAATGGCCAAGAAGAACCTAAAGAAATGATCAACACCCTTAGTTATCAGGGAAATGCAAATCAAAACAACCCTGAGATTCCACCTCACACCAGTTAGAATGGCTAAGATAAAAAACTCAGGTGACAGCAGATGCTGGCAAGGATGTGGAGAAAGAGGAACACTCCTCCATCGTTGTTGGGATTGCAAGCTGGTATAACCAACTCTGGAAATCAGTTTGGCAGTTCCTCAGAAAATTGGACATAGTACTACTGGAAGATTCAGCAATACCTCTCCTGGGCATATACCCAGAAGATGTTCCAACTTGTAATAATGACACATGCTCCGCAATATTCATAGCAGCTTTATTTATAATAGCCAGAAACTGGAAAGAGCCCAGATGTCCTTCAACAGTGGAATTGATACAAAAAATGTGATACATTTACACAATGGAGTACTACTCAGCTATTAAAAACAATGAATTCATGAAATTCTTAGGCAAATGGATGGAACTAGAAAATATCATCCTGAGTGAGGTAACCCAATCACAAAAGAATACACATTGTATGCAATCACTGATAAGTGTCTAATAAGTGGATATTATCCCCAAATCTCGGAATACCCAAGATACAAACCACATAAAGCTCAAGAAGAAGGAAGACCATAGTGTGGGTGCTTCGGTCCTTCTTAGAAAAGAAAACAAAATACTCATGGGAGCAAATATGGAGACAATGTGCAGAGCAGAGACTGAAGGAAAGGCCATCCAGCGACTGTCCCACTTGGGGATTCATCCTGTATACAGTCACTAAAATCCAACACTCTTGTGGATGCTAATAAATGCTTGCTGATATAGTTGTCTCCTGAGAGGCCCTGCCAGAGCCTGACAAACACAGAGGCAGATACTCACAGCCAACCATTGGACGGAGCATAGGGTTCCCAATGGAAGAGTTAGAGAAAGGACTGAAGGAGCTGAAGGGGGTTTCAACCCCATAGGAAGAACAACAATATCAACCAACCAGAGCCCCCCACCCCCACCCCCACCCCAATAGCTCCCAGGGACTAAGCCACCAACCAAGGAGTACACATGGCTCCAGCTGCATATGTAGCAGAGGATGGCCTTGTCAGGTATCAATGGGAGGAGAGGTCCTTGGTCCTATGAAGGCTGGATAGATGCACCAATGTAGGGGAATCAAGGGTGGGGAGACAGGAGCGGGTGGGTAGGTGGAGGAACACCCTCATAGAAGCAAGGGAGGGGGGATGGAATAGGGGGTTTCTGGGAGTGGGGGAAAACAGAAAAGGGGGGTAACCCTTGAAATGGAAATAAAGAAAATATACAATATTAATATATATACTAATATATATTATTGATAGTAGTAAATATATTAATGGTAATATATATAAATGTAAAGACATAGTGAATTAAGCAGTTAAAAGTGATAACATCTCACCATAAAATTTTACTCTATGGTCAGAACCTTAGTACTTCTTTATTATTCAAGATAGTTTAGAACACTGGAGGCATATATTGAATATTTGTCCTTCAACTTCATTAAATAATTGAATAATAGTCCTTACACTACAAACGCAAACCAATAAATACATATATAACTACACTCATGTATATATATATATATATATATATATATATATATATATATATATATATATATATATGTTTTCCCATGCACACATAAATATTTTCATAATCACAGAGAGAATTATCATGTTTGTAACCACTTCAGAAGCATACTGATACAAAGACATTGCATCTTGGCAACTCAAATAAGCAATTATCAACATGATTTTCTAAAAGGAAGAATTCTTGTCAAATTTCCAGTCTTAAAAAAAAAGACAATCACCCTTTAATTAACTGGTAGATGATGCATTTCTAGATTGATCAGTGACTAATAGGACCAAGCAAAACTACTTTGTGCTCCCATGTTCAACAGAATTAAAGCTGACACTGGGGTGATTATACCTGATCTTGTGAGACATGCAAAATTCATGTGGAGCATGGCACAAATCTTCAATGTCTAACATTCTTAGCTGTTGCTTACAAATGACCCTAGTGGGGCTGGGGAGATGGCTCAGCAGATAAGAGCACTTTCTGTATAAGCATAAGGACATGGACCTACATAAAAAGCCAGGCATGTCAGTGCTGGATATGCAAGCATGTGGCAGTATCCCCAGTGTTATGAAGGGGCAGAGACAAGGGGATCAGTTATTGGGGCTTGCTGATCTTCTGGCTCCAGGTTCAGTGAAAGACACTTTCTCAGGGGAATAAAGTAGAGATTGATAACACAGAATATGCAGCATTCCCTGGCTTCTAAATGTGTTCACGTGGCCATACCCACTCACATACACACATGTACAAATACCATATATGCGTATAAAAATGTGAATAAATAAAATTTTAAAATTTTGAAAGTGGCAGTTGTGTTCCATTTTTTTTTTTTTTTTTTTACCAACTGAAATCATCCCCTAGCTATAAAATGTCCCTGTTCCTTGGCTCTAGAAGCAGTCTGGCCGTTGAGAACATTTCTCTGTGGCCTCCATGCTTTTAAAAGGAACCCAGCAGGATCCCAGATGGGTGAAATCTCTGTCTGGGGAAAATATCTCCATAGCACAAAATATCAATATTAACTTTTAGTACAATGGCTGGTTCAGCTCCTCAAAGTGTACTGGAGATCATACAGTTAGCCAAAGAGACACTACATGGGCCCAGTCACCCTGAAGAAGCTCATGTAAACCTCCTCTTTGGCTACACTTGACATCCCATGACATGAAAGAGCTGACCGCCACTCTAGTCATTAACAAACTTGGGTGTCTCTGCTACTCCCTTGTCAGACAATGTCCTGACAACAGTGTTGACTTTCCTGTGGGAAGTGCTATCATGAAAGACTTCCTGGTAATTCCTCAAAGGTTCTGTTGACTCCCCCTACTGTTTGCAGACATATCTGGTAGGAAGAGAGCTATATGCAAAGACCTACAATGACTATACCTGATCTAAGTTGAGTCTAATGGGTGTTTACTATAGGAAACAATAAAGGCAATGTCTAATGACATAGACCAATGGATTACAGGAATCAATGAAAATGATCCTCCCTAGACTGATCCTGGATCCTCCCTGGGGCAGTGTGTGTAGACTTATTCCGAATTCTTTATCCTCCTTATGGCAGAACTTGGTTGGCGCTATTATAATCCTTAGACTGACAATAGGCCACGTCTACATTGAGTTCAAATTCCAAGGAAGAAATATGGGCCTAGTTTATCATTTTGATTCTATTAACAAGTTATGTGTCCTTAATATACTTAGGGACAGGCCTTTGTCCTGTGTACAAAGTTGCTTTGTTTAGCCAATCTTGAGGGAAGGGAAATTGCCATCCAAAGACCAGCACTGCAGATAAACCATCTACAATGCACACCCAGGAGACCTCCCATAAAAAAAGAGCTGAGTAACCCCCAAATGTCCATAGTTCAAAGCTACAGATGAGAACCAATATCAAGCATTGATCATAACCTCAAAGGGTTCATGAACGTCCTAAATAGATTTAGGAGCTCTGACAGGAGACTTGGCAAAAAGTCACCAAACAGAGCACCCTCATTTCATGTCTGGTTCTCTCACCCACACTCATCAAGTCCCACCTCCCTCCAATTCTCATTTCCTCTTTTCAGAAGCTTCCAGCTCTACCACTGTAACCAGTCACCTGTCAGTTAAGAGATCCTCAGCATGAACAGGTCACCTTTGCAACAACAGCTCTCCAAAAACATGCCTCTAATTTCCCCCATGACAATGAAACCTTTGCCTTTTAATCCTCTGATACCCTCACAACCACACATATGTCAGATTGCAAAGATCTCCTCAAGCCAGCAGGTTGCTTTGTGACTCATTCCCTTTGCCAGATGGCAATTGTCTTTAAAGAATATAAATAAAAAAGTATTTATTGAGGTGAAAAATATTTTAAAGTACAGAGCTAATCAATCATAACATAGTCCAGTCAATAGAATATCTAATAAAGAGTATAATTTATATTAGCCAGGATTGGTTTTCTTTCAAAGAATATTCTTCTTCAGATAACCAATTACAAAATAGAATTTCTAAATAATAAACTCATACAGATCTAAAAGGCAAATGAGCAAGATTCATTCTTTCATTCATTCAATGATTAAACATTTTAATTCAATTATCTGAAAATCTACAAATGTTATGTTTTATTCATCATGTGATTTCTCTGTTTTGCATTATCACATATGCATTTTCTTGGTTGCAATAGAATATCCTCATGTTTCCTTCTCTTTTTTAAATTGAAAATATATTTTTCCCTCACACTATACATCTTGACCACAGTTTCCCTTCTCTCCACTCCTCTCAGCTCTCCCCACCAACTCACCTACCCTTTCCCCTAGAATACATTCCCCCTCTGTATGCCATCAGAAAAGACCAGGCTTCCAAGAGACAACAATCAAACACACTAAACAAAATACAATAAGACAAGGCAAAAGCCCTCCTATGGAGGCTGGACAAGACAACCCAACAGGAGGAAAAGAGTCCCAAGAGCAGACAAAAGAGTCAGAGCACCACCACTCCCACAGTTAGGAGACCTGCAAAACCACCAAGCTAACATCCGTAACATGTGTGTAGAGGACCTGGTGCAGACTCATGTAGCTCCTGTGCTTGCTGTTTCAGTCTCTGTGAGCTCATACATAGTGGGTCATGTTCTCCTCGTGTCCTCCATCTCCTCTGACTCCTGTAACCTTGCCTCCTCCTCTTCCATAGGATTCCCTGAACTCCAAGAGGAGGGACTCGATGGAGACCTCAACTTAGACTCTTTCTGCATAATGTCTGGCTATGGGACTCTATATCTACTGCCATCTGCTGCTGGAGAAAGCCTCTTTGATGATGACAGGACAAGGCCTCAATCTATAAATATAGCAGGATATCATTAAGAAGAACTTTATTGATTTTTTTTAGACAATTCGTTTCTGGTTCCTGGCCATCCAAGCAGTGTTGGGCATGGGCTCTCTTTCAAGGAATGGGCCTCAAGTTAAACCATACATTGGTTTGCCAATCCCAAAAGTTCTGTGCCATCATTGCCCCAACACATCTTGTGGGCAGGACATATTGTTGGTCAAAGATTTTGTGCTGCATTGGTGTCAGTAGGGGTGAGGGCTCCATGCAACTACCAACTCAACTTCTCCACATTTACTAAGCTGTGTGGATGCTTTCCTTGGCAGTGGGGCCTACTCTCAGTTGCAGAGAGCCCTCTGTTATAGCACCAGCCTGGGTTGTTCAGGGATCTCCAAAGGATCCATTCAGCAGTCAACTCAACTGACTGTAATCCAGTTCCACCACAAAAAGCCTTGTCTAGTTATAAGAGATGGCCAGTTGAACTCCTCTGTATCTCCCATTACTTTAGTCCTCACTGGGACCATCCTCATAGATTCCAAGATGGTTTTCACTGCACTAGGCTCCCATACCATCCCCCAAATGCCCACAAAATCCAACTTTCTCTCCCTGAACTCTCTTCCTCTATCCCATGTCCCCTTCCACCACCACCCCAATCTGTTCCCTTCTGCTCCCATCCCCATTGACCCACAGTCTACTTGCAAAATCTATTCTATCCCCCTACCCAGGAAAATATGTCCCCGCTAGACTACTCTTCTTTACTTAACTTCTCTGAGTCTACAGATTGTAGCTTGGTTATCACTTACTTAACAGCTAATAACCATGTAATGAGTCAGTATATCCTATATTTTTCTTCCCATGTCTGGATTACCTCACTCAGGATGATTTTTTTCTAGTCCCATCCATTTACTTGCAAACTTCACGGTGTCTTTAAAACAACAACAACAACTCCAAATCAAAACAAAACAAAACAGCTGAGTTATACTCCATTGTATAAATGTACCACATTTTGTTTATTCATCCTTCTGTTGAGAGACATCTAGATTGTTTCTAGTTTCTGGCTATTATAAGTACAGCCTCAATGAACAAAGTTGAGCAAGTGACCTTGTGGTAGGATGGAGTGTCTTTTGGGTATATATGTTCAAGAATGGTCTAACTGGGTCTTGAGGTAGATGGAGTCCCAATTTTCTAAGGAACCAACACATTGATTTCCATAGTGGCTGTACAAATTTGCACTCCCATCAGCAATGGGGGAATGTTCTCCTTGCTCCACATCCTCACCAACATGAACAATCACTTGTATTATTGATCTTGGCCATTTTGACAGGTATAAGATGGAATCTCAAAGTAGTTTTGATTTGCATTTCCCTGATGGCTAAGTATGTTGAATATTTCTTTAAGTGTTACTCAGCCATTTTAGATTCCTCTAACTGAGAATACTCTGCTTAGATCTGTATCACATTTTTAAATTGGATTTGAGAGTTTTGTTTATTTGTTGCTATCTAATTTCTTGTGTTTATATATGTGTGTGTCCTTATATTTTGGGTAAAACTCTTTTCCCATTTGTATAATGCTGCATTATCTGATTGTCAGTGTTCTTTGCCTTATAGAAGCTTTTCAGTTTTGTGAGGTCCTATTTATTAATTCTTGATCTTAGTGCCTGTGCTATTGGTGTTTTATTTAAGAAGTTCTCTCCCATGCCAATGTGTTCAAGGCTATTCCCCACTTTCTCTTCTACTAGGTTCTTTGTATCTCGTTTTATGTTGAGATCTTTGATCTACTTGGACTTGAGTTTTGTGCAGAGTGATAAACATGGTTCTATTTGCATTCTTCTACATGCAGCCATCCATTTTGACCAGGACCATTTGTTGAAGATGCTATCTTTTGTCCAGTGTTTATTTCTTGTTTCTTTATCAAAAAATTAGGTGTCCATAGGTGTGTGGATTTATGGCCAAGTCTTTAGTTTGATTCCACTGATCAACCTGTCTGTTTTTATGCCAATACTATGTGGTTTTTATTACTATAGCTTTGTAGTGCAACTTAGAGTCAGGAATGATGATACCTACAGAAGTTCTTTTATTGTTCAGGATTGTTTAAGCTATTCTAGTTTTTTTGTTTTGTTTTGTTTTTTTCCACATGAAGTTGAGAATTGTCCTTTCAAGGTCTGTAAAAAATGTGTTGGAATTTTGATTGGGATTGCATTTAATCTGTAAATTGCTTTTGGTAGAATGATACTTTTACTGTGTTACCCCTACTGATCTATGAGCATGGGAGATCTTTCCATCTTCTGATGTCTTCTTCAATTTCTTTATTTAAAGACTTAAAGTTTTTATCATACAAATCTTTCATTTGCTTAGGTAGAGTTACCTCAATATATTTTATATTATGTGAGGTTATTATAAAAGGTGTTGTTTTCCTGATTTTTCTCAGTCCACTTGTTGTTCATATATAGAAGGGCTACTAATTTTTTGTTTGTTTGTTTTTAATCTTGTATCCAGCCACTTCACCAGAAGTGTTTGTCAGCCATGGAAATTATCTGGTGGAATTTTTAGGGTCACTTATATGTTTTATCATATCATCTCCAAATAACCATACTTGAACTTCTTCCTTTCCAATTTGTATCCTCTTGGTTTCCTTTAGCTGTCTTATCGCTCTAGCTAAAACATTAAGTATTATATTGAATAAATAAGGAAAGAGTAGACAACCTTGCCTTGTTCCTGAATTTAGTGAAATTGAGTTTCTCTTCATTTAAGTTGATGTTGTCTATAGGATTTCTGTAAATTGCCTTTAATCCTTTATTAGATTTAGGAATGTCCTTTGTAATTTTAATCTCTCCAGGACTTTTATCAGGAAGAGGTGTGGGATTTTGTTAAAGGTCTCTTCTACATCTAATGAAATGTTCATGTAATTTTTTTCTTTTAATTTGCTTATGTTTATTGATTTCCATATATGAAACCGTCCCTACATCTCTGGGATAAAGTCTATTTGATTATGATAGATGATCTTTTTGATGTATTCTTGGATTCAGTTTGCAAGTATTTGAATATTTTTACATCTATATGAAGTGGAAATTTCTGGTTTCATTGGAGACTCAGTTGTGTCATGTGAAACTGCCTTATGACAGGATGCTTCCCTGAAGCAGACACATGGGAGGACATTTTGCTGAGAATAGACACATGGTGTTTTTCTGGAAGTGGCCTGGTGAGAGAGTATGTGGTGGTTTGCTGGGGCGGATGCTTGAGAGAACATGTGATGTTTGGGAATGGTATATAGCCCAACAGACAGTGGACAATACTGTGGCATTGGTCTGCCTTTCTACTCTTAGCTGGCCTTTGTTGGGCTTTGCTGACACTGGTCTTCAATGTTGATGGTGTGATGTTGGCTCACTTTGCCTTCTTCACTGATGATCGTTTGTCATGACTTTGTAGAGAGAAATGCACTAAAGAACTTCTTGTGATATTCTAGTGGCCTCTTGCTTTTGTAGACTTTGGCCAACTGGCAGAGCTTCACATTTTTTTTTCTGGATTGAACTGCCATTGCTAGCGGATCAAACTACTACTGCTGCTGATTTGTGTCAACTGAACTGCTGATATCCTTACAGTGAAGACTGAAATTGCTCCAAAGAACTATTTCTAAACAGATCCACATCCTCCCTTGCCTGATTCATCTTTCCTTCCACTAACTCTGGTGGGTGGTGGACTAGAAGGGAAGTTAAGCATTAAAAAACCCTTATTAAGTAGGTTTTGAAAAATCTGAGCTTGCATCTATGTTCATAAAGGAAATTAGTTTGTACTTTTCTTTCTTTCTTGTGTTTTTATGTAGTTCGGGCATTGGTGTAACTGTAGCCTCATAAACAGAATTGGGCAATGTTCCTTTTGTTTTTATTTTGTGAAGTAATTTAAGGAGTATTGGCATTAACTCTTTGAAAATCTAGTAGAACCTTATGCTAAAACCACCTGCCCTGGGCTTATTTGGGTTTGGAGACTTTTAATGATTGCTTCTATTTCATTATAGGCTCCAGGTTTTTAAAGTTGTTTGTCTACATGCAAGCACCCTTCCCAGCCATGCCAGGCTTCGGTAGCCAGTAAACAAGATACCCAAGCACCTGTTGTAGGCACCCCTACAATAGACAAATGTGTGATAGGAAGATGAATAGATGGAGTATGGGGTATAAAACTGGAAAAGAATGACCAAGGGGTTCATACACTGTGGAGAAAGATAGAACTGGAGACTCAACAGTGGTGAGGAACAGGCAGATATGAGGAAGTCATGGTGAGGTTCTGACTGCCACCATAGAGACATGTGGACCCATGTGGCTACCAGGGGTCCATGTCTCCGTCTATAGTACTATGTCAACCAGGGTCTGTGTTGATGTCCCAGCACAGAAGTGCTGATGGTGATAATGGGGGAGTGGGGGAGGCAGACTTTGAAGACATGAGAGAAGAGCAGCCCCCACCTTTTGCCACCTGTAGCATTGGGTGAGCTAGCCAGGGCAGTGCTGGAGAGCTTACTCTTGTGGTGCAGGTGCAGAGGAACTGGTAGGCTGCCAACACAGCTACCTCCAGACCCAGATCCAGGGCTTTCAGTTGGCCCACACCAACATCTACCCCATCTATGATCTCATGAAACATGTTAAGCTCTATAGATCCAAAGTGTGGAATCTCCATGACACAGGGCAACAACAGAACATACACATCCCTGTAAGGTTCTGTAGTGATAGTGTAACAGAAGCCAGACGCTTCAAAACGGACCAACAACTTATTGAAATTTGCAAGTAAAGATGTATGGATGAAGGGGTGTACTATGGGGCAGATGGTGACACACTACAGCACCCACGCAGGATTTTTAAAATCCTATCTTATTTAATTTCGTTTTATTTTATTTTGGGAGTGAAGCTGTAAGGGCAGGGGGTGACTATGAGGGGATTGGGAGATGAAGGGAATTGGGGTGCACTATTCACAAAGAATCAATAAAATGTTTTTAAAAATGTTTATCTGATCTTGATTTAACTTTGGTAAGATCTATCGAAAAGACTATTTGTTTCTTTTAGATTTTCTAATTTTGTGGAGTACAGATTTTTAAAGTATGGCCTAAGACTTCTTTACATTTCCTTGGTGTCTGTTGTTACCTCTCCCCTGTTGTTTCTGATTTTGTTAATTTGGGTATTCTCTCTGTCTTTTGCTTAATTTAGAAGTGTTTGTCTGTCTTGTTGATTTTCTGAGGGAACCAACTCTGTTTCATTGATTTTTTTTGAATTGTTCTTTTTGTTTCTAGTTTATTGATTTCAGCTCTCAGTTTGATTATTTCCTGCAATCTACTCCTCTTGAGTATATATGTGATTGGTTTTTGTTCTAGAGCTTTCAGGTGTGCTGTTAAGTTGCTAGTATGAGATCTCCCTAATTTCTTTATGCAGACCCTCATGCTGAACTTGCCTCTCCCCACCACTTCCACTGTGTTGCATATGTTTGGTATGTTGGGAATTCATTTTCTTTGAACTCTAGAAAGTATTTCGTCTCTTTATTTCTGTCTTGACCCCTTTTTTTTCTTTCAATAGAGATTTATTCAGTTTCCCTAAGTTTGCAAGCTTTGTGTTGTTTCTCTTGTTGTTGATATCCAGCTTTAATCTGTGGTGGTCTGATAGGATGCAGGGAGTTACGTCATCTTTCTTATGTCCATCAAGTCTTGCCTTGTTTCTGAGTATGTGGTCACATTTGAAGAAAGTTCCATGAAGGACTGAGAAGAAGGTATACTTTTTGTGTTTAGATTAAATGTTCTGAAAATGTGTTAGGTCCATTTGGTTTCTGTTGAGATTTTGTCTGGATGATCTGTCCAGTAGTGAGAGTGGGGTAGTCTTCTGCTATCAGTGTGTGAGGTGGGTCAATATATGATTTAAGCTGTAGTAATGTTCCTTTTACAAGGGTGGATGCCCTTGTGTTTAAGCCATAGACTTCAAGAATTGAGTCTTGATGGATTTTTCCATTGATGGCTATGTAGTATCCTTTATCATCTCTTTTGATTATTTTTGGTTTGATGTTTTTTTTTTTTTTAGATATTTTAAAAGCTATACCACCTTGCTTCTTAGGCCCATTTGCTTAAAAATATCTTTTTCTAATCTTTTACCCTGAGGTAACATCTATCCATCATGTGTTTTTGTTTGTTTGGTTGGTTGGTTTTTGTTTTTTTTTTTGTTTTGTTTTGTTTTTGCAGCAGCAGAAAGAATATTCTGTTAGTTTGTGTGTTTTTATTCGGGGATTGAGATAATTGATATTGGGAGATATCAATGACCATTGATTGTTGATTCCTGTTATTTTGGTGGTGGTGGTCTTGCAAATGGTGTGTGTGTGTGTGTGTGTGTGTGTGTGTGTGTGTGTGTGTTTCCCTACTTTTCATTTTGCTGTTGCGGGATTATTTATTTCCTATGTTTTCATGGGTGTAGTTAACCCCTTTCAGTTGGAATTTCCCTCCTAGTAACTTCTGTAGGGTTGTATTTGTAGATAGATATTGTTTCAATTTGACTTTATTATAGAATAACATTTTTTCATCATCTATTGTGTTTGCAAGTTTTGGGGGTCATAGTAGTCTGAACTGATATCTGTGGTCTCTTGGTCTGCAGCACATGTGTCCAGGACCATGTGGATTTTAGATTGTCATTGAGAAGCCAGGTGTAGTTCTAATAAGTCTGCCTTTACATGTTACTTGGTGCAGACTTATTAGAATTTCCTTTGCAGCTTTTAATATTCTTTCTTTGTTCTGTATGTTTACTGATTTGATTATCATGTGACAAGGGAACTTTAGTTTCTGGTCCAATCTCTTTGGTTTTCTATATGTCTTTTGTATCCATATTGGCATCTCTTTCTTTAGGTTAGAAAGTTTTCTTCTGGCACCGGGAGTGGTGGCGCACGCCTTTAATCCCAGCACTTGGGAGGCAGAGGCAGGCGGATTTCTGAGTTCGAGGCCAGCCTGGTCCACAGAGTGAGTTCCAGGACAGCCAGGGCTACACAGAGAAACCCTGTCTCGAAAAACAAAATAAATAAATAAATAAATAAATAAATAAATTTTTTTCTTCTATGATTTTGTTGAAAATATTTTATGGGCCTTTGAGCTGGGATTCTGCTTCTCCCTCTATTCCTATTATTCTTAAGTTTTGATCTTTCAATAGTATTCCAGATTTTCTGGATGTTTGAGTAAGAAAATTTTCTTTGATTGATGTATCTTCAATGATTGGGATTCTATCTTCCATCTCTTATTTTATTTTATTTTTTTTGGTAAAGTTTACCTCTGTAGTTCTTGTTTGGATTTCTAAATTATTCATTTCCAGAATTACCTCAGTTTATGTTTTATTTATTGCCTTTATTTCTATTTTCAAGTCTTGAACAGTGTAATTCATTTCCTGCAACTGTTTTTCTTGACTTCCTTTAAAGAGATTTATTTATTTCCTACAACTGTTTGTGTTTTCCTAGATTTTTTCAAGGGATTTATTCATTGCCTTTTAAAGAACCTCTATCATCTTTATATAGTTGGGTTTTGTTTTGTGTGTGTGTGTGTGTGTGTGTGCTTCAGCTATATTGGAATATTCAAGGCCTATGGTAGTATAGCTAGGCTCTAGTAGAACATATTTCCTTACATGCTATTGATTATGTTCTTACACTGGCGTCTAGGCATTTGGGTTTGGGGTGATTATATGTCTCGGTGCTGATTTCTGTGTTCATCTTTGCTGGGTGGTTTGTTCCTTGGTTTCTTTTTTCTTTCTGGATTGCCAGAGAGTTTGATGTCCGTGTGTTGCCTATTTTACTGTCCTGCTCAGCTGCTACGTCCACAGGGAATGCTGACTGGTGTCAGAGGCTGGGATACAATGATAAGTGTAGGCTTACATTTTTTGAAACCTATTTTTTTTTTTTTTTTGCAGAACATGATTTTAATGTTTTCACCTGCTAAAATTCAACAAACAAAATAATTATTTTAAGATATATTTCCCTGTTGTGTCTGTCTCCCTTTTCATTTCTGATTTTATTAATTTGGGTACTGTCTCGATGCGCTCTGGTTGGTCTGGCTAAGTGTTTATCTTGTTGATTTTCCAAAGAACCAGCTCCTGGTTTTGTTGATTCTTTGTATACTTTTTTTTTCTATTTGGTTGATTTCAGTCCTGAGTTTGATTATTTCCTGCTGTCTACTCCTCTTGGGTGTATTCGTTTCTTTTTGTTCTAGAGCTTTCAGGTGTGCTGTCAAGCTGCTAGTGTAAGCTCCCTTCAGTTTCTTTTTGGAGGCACTCAGAGCTATGAGTTTTTCTCTTACCACTGCGTTCATTGTGTCCCATAAGTTTTGGTATGATGTGTCTTCATTTTCATTGAATTCTAAAAAGCCTTTAATTTCTTTCTTTATTTCTTCCTTGACCAAGCTGTCATTGAGTAGAGCATTGTTCAGCTTCCATGTATATGTGTGCTTTCTGTTGTTTATATTGGTATCAAAAACCAGCCTTATTCTGTGGTGATCTGATAGGGTGCATGGAATTATTTCAATCTTCTTGTATTTGTTCAGGCCTGTTTTGTGACCAATTCTATGGTCAGTTTTTGAGAAGGTACTCTGGGGTCCTGAGAAGAAGATATATTCTTTTGCTTTAGGATGAAATGGTCTATGAATATCTGTTAGATCCACTTGGTGCATAACTTCTGGTAGTTTCACTATGTCTCTGTTTAGTTTGTGTTTCCATGATCTGCTCATTGCTGAAAGTGGGGATTGAAATCTCCCACTATTATTGTGTGGAGTGTGATGTGTGCTTTGAGCTTTAGTAAAGTTTCTGTTATGAATGTGGATGCCTTTGCATTTGAATCATAGATGTTCAGAATTGAGAGTTCATCTTGGTAGGTTTTTCCTTTGACCAGTATGACTTGTCCTTCCTTACTTTTTTGATAACTTTTGGTTGAAAGTTGAATTCATTCAATATTAGAATGGCTATTCCAGCTTGTTTCTTGGGACCATTTGCTTGGAAAATTTTTCTAGCCTTTTACTCTAAGGTAGTGTCGGTCTTTGTCACTGAGGTGCATTTCCTGTAAGTAGTAAATGTTTATGTATCCAGTCTGTTAGTCTAAGTCTTTTGATTGGGGAATTGAATCCATTGATGTTAAGAGATATTAAGGAAAAGTGATTGTTACTTCCTGTTATTTTTGTTTTTAGAGTTGAAATTGTGTTTGTGTGGCTATCTTCTTTTGGGTTTGTTGAAAGATGACTTTTTTGCATTTTCTAGGGTGTAGTTTCCCTCCTTGTGTTGGTGTTTTGCATCTATTATCCTTTGTAGGGCTGGATTTGTGGAAAGATATTGTGTAAATTTGGTTTTGTCATGGAATATCTTGTTTTCTCCATCTATGGTCATTGAGAGTTTTGCTGGGTATAGTAGCCTGGGCTGACATTTGTGTTCTCTAAGGGTCTGTATGACATCTGCCAAGAATCTTCTAGCATTCATAATCTCTGGTGAGAAGTCTGCTGTAATTCTGATAGGTCTGCCTTCATATGATACTTGACCTTTTTTCCCTTACTGCTTTTAATATTCTTTTTTTGTTGTTTGTTTAGTGCATTTGGTATTTTGATTATTATGTGACAGGAGGAATTTCTTTTCTGGTCCAGTCTATTTGGAGTTCTGTAGGCTTCTTGTATGTTTGTGGGCACCTCTCTCTGTAGGTTAGGGAAGTTTTCTTCTCTAATTTTGTTGAAGATATTTACTGGCCCTTAAGTTGGGAATCTTTGCTCTCTTCTATACCTATTATCCTTAAGTTTGGTCTTCTCATTGTGTCCTGGATTTTCTGGATGTTTGGGGTTATGATCTTTTTGCTTTTTGCATTTTCTTTGACTGTCGTGTCAATGTTTTTTTTATGGTATCTTCTGCACCTGAGATTTTCTCTTCTATCTCTTGTATTCTGTTGGAGATGGTGCATCTATGACTCCTGATCTCTTTCCTAGGTTTTCTATCTCCAGAGTTGTCTTCCTTTGTGATTTTGTATAGTTTCTATTTCCATTTTTAGATCTTGGATGGTTTTATTCACTTCCTTTGCCTGTTTGTGTTTTCCTGTAATTCTTTAAGTGATTTTTGTGTTTCCTATTTAAGGGCTTCTACCTGTTTGCTTGTGTTCTGCTGTATTTCTTTAAGGGAGTTATTTACGTCCTTCTTAAACTCCTCTAGCATCATCATGAGAAATGATTTTAGATCTGAATCTTGCTTTTCTGGTGTCATGTTTTATCCAGGACTTGCTATGGTGGAAGAAGTGGGTTCTGATGAAGCCAAGAAAACTTGGTTTCTGTTGCTTATGTTCTTATGCTTGCCTCCTGCCATCTGATTATCTCTAGTGCTATTGCCCACACTATATCTGACTGGAGCCTATCCTTCCTGTGATTCTGGTTGTGTCAGTACTCCTCAAGAGTTCAGCTATCTCTGTGATCCTGTTATTCTGGGATTCTGAGATCCTGGGTTTGGGACTCAAGCTGCCTCTGGGACCCTGAGATCCTGGTGTGACCAAGCTCCTAGGATCCTGGAATCCTGGGATACTGTGGTCTGAGAATGTTAGAGCACCTAGGAGTGGAGCTTTCTCTGGTTGTTGTGGGACTGACTGAAGATTTCGCACCCAATGTCTACTCAGGGCACTGACCCAGATAGGAAGGAACCTGTGCCACTGGTTGGGCCAAGTTCTTAGGTGCCTGGGTCCCACTGGTCCCAGTTACTTCCAATAGTGGGGCAGATGTTGTGTCCTCCTCACCTCTGATCCTATGATAGTGGGATTGTTAGAGCACCTGGGAGTGGATTTTCCTCTGGGTGTTGTGGAACTTTTGAAACCTATTTCATTAAGTGTACTTAGATGTTTTAACCTCCCTTCTAGCCCACCACCCACCAGAGGTAATGGAAAGAAAAGGTTAATAAGGCAAACAAGGATGTGGACCTGTTCAGAAATAGTTCTTTGGGGAGAATCCAATCTGTGCTGTCAGGATATCAACAATTTAGTTCACACAAGTCAGCAATGGTAGCTTGATCTACTGGCAAACACTCAGCAATAGCAGTCTGATCCAGAAGAAACTGCAATCTGCAAATCGGCCTGAGACTAAGGAAGCAGCACGAAGTTCTTCATTGTGTTTCTCTCTAAAAAGTTACGACAAATGCTGGTCAGCAAAAAAGGCAAGGGGAAGCACTGCCACACAGCCTTGTCCATGTCCACTGTCTGTTGGGTTATATTTATAACCTTTCCAAACGCCACATGTTCTCTCAAGCATCCGCTCTAGCAAATCAGCACATGATCTTTTTCCAGGCAGTTTTCAGAAAAATACCATGAGTCTGTTCTCTGAAAAACATCCTCCCATGTGTCTGCTTCAACAAAAACATACTCTCATAAGATAGTTTCTAGAAAAAAAAAATCACATGACACAACTGAATCTCAAAACAAACAAACAAACAAACAAACAAAAAAACCCCACAAATATTTCCACTTCAGGCAGGTGGAATGAAGAAGGTCATGGGAGATGGTCTAATGCAAGGCTAGGAAAGAGATTGAGTGATTGTATCTAGGGGAACAGAAAGAGTGGAGAAGGTTTGCAGACAGCACACCTGGTTTTCTGGCAGGTATGATCCGTGGTCGAACAGGAGGTATCTGCTTGAGTTGGTGGCTGGGACACAAAAATGAGTGGGGAGAGACACTAGGAGGGTGTGGTCTGTGGGATCCACAGGAGACATACACAGACGGGGAGGGAGACTGCGCTGGTGTTCTGTTGTAGTGTTAAGACAAGACAAGCCTTAGGGATTAGATCCAGGGCAATGGGGTACAATCTCCTTGAGGATCAAATCACTTTTCCACAGGGCTCACCCAAGACCATCCAAAACCACAAATATTGATATTTATGATTCATAAAAGTAACAAACTTACAGTTATGATGTAACAATAGTTCATTGCAGCCTTATTTATAGTAGCCAGGAGCTGGAAAGAACCCAGATGCCCCTCAACAGAGGAATGGATTAAAGAAAATGGGGTACATTTACACAATGGTGTACTACTCAGCTATTAAAAATAATTAATTCATGAAATTCTTAGGCAAATGGAGGGAACTAGAAAATATCATCCTGAGTGAGGTAACCCAATCGCAAAAGAACACATATGCTATGCACTCACTGATAAGTGGATATTAGCCCAGAAGCTTGGAATACCCAAGATATAATTCACAAACCACATGAAACTCAAGAAGGAAGACCAAAGTGTGGATACTTTGATCCTTCTTAGAAGGGGGGACAAAATACCCATGGAAGGAATTACAGAAACAAAGTGTGGAGTAGAGACTAAAGGAATGACCATCCAGAGACTGCCCCACCTGGGGATCCATCCCATATACAATCATCAAACCTAGACACTTTTGTGGATGACAAGTGCTTGCTGACAGAAGCCAGTTATAGCTGTCTCCAGAGAGGCTCCACCAGTGCCTGACAAATACAGAGGTGGATGCTCACAGCCTACCATTGGACTGAGCACAGGGTCTTCAATGAAGGAGCTAGAGAAAGGACCCAAGGAGCTGAAGGGGTTCCCATAGGAGGAACAACAATATGAACTAACCAGTACCTCCAGAGCTCCCAGGAACTAAATCACTGACTAAAGAGTACACATGGTGGGACTCATGGCTCTAGCTGCATATGTAGCAGAGGATGGCCTAGTCAGTCATCAATGGGAGGAGAAGCCCTTGGTCCTGTGAAGGTTCTATGCCCCAATATAGGGGAATGTCAGGGCCAGGAAGCGGGAGTAGGTGGGTTGGTGAGCAGGGGGAAGAGGGAGAGGATAGGGGCATTTCAGAGGGGAAACCAGGAAAGGGGACAACATTTGAAGTGTAAATAAAGTAAATATCTAATTAAAAGAATAGACTGACAGACAATGTAGACAATGCAAAAAAAAAAAAAAGCAACAACAAAAGAAATTATGGTTGGGGATCACTATAACACAAGTAGTTGTACTAAAAGGCCACAGCATTAGGAAGGTTGAGAACCACTGGTCTAGGAGAACAGAGATCGAGAGTGGAGACAGTCTATAGTCAGATTAACTGGTCTTCTAAGAGGCAGGCATGGCCTGTGATTGAGGAGGGGTGTCAGCCAGAGTTTGGGGAGGGTGAGACACAGCAATGAGTTGGTGGGGAGAGCAGTCAGGAGGGGATGGTCTATGCGATCCACTGGAGACATAAGCAAGGTGGAGGAGGGACGCTACGGCTGCTGTTCTATTGCAGCACTAAGGATCAGCCTGAGGGATTGGGTGTTTGGAGAAAGAGAGAGAGAGAGAGAGAGAGAGAGAGAGAGAGAGAGAGAGAGAGAGAGAGAGAGAGAGAATGTTGCAATTGTCCTGTTACCTGCCACTAGACTGCTTCTCCAGCTCTGTGCCCTTTTTCCACTGTATATTACAACAACTCAGACTTTCTGAAGAGGCCAGAGCAACAAATGATCATTTCCCGTGCTAAGAAAAAGAAAGCCGTGCCCTGAGCCTGAACTAGACACAATAGAATCATCAGTATTGATTCTTGCCGAGGTATCTGAGCGTGTGGGTCTCTCTGTGAGATGTCCTTCAGCTCTCTGCTTGGAAGGAGCCCTCCAGGGGGTTTAAACTATCTCTGCAAAGTAGAAATACCCACAGTAAGCTACTGCAATAAAGCACAGCCTAACATCGTCCACTCTCCACCATTATATACTGTTAAATATTTAATTAAGAAGTCACATGAGACAAACTGTTATACACACAGTAAAGAGAGGGGAGAGAAAAAAAAGTCAAATTGCCAAAATAGGGCAGAGCCTACCTTGTTAGTAAGTACATTTTTCATTTGCTTTACCCTGGGACATTTGCAGAAAAGATTGTTTTGCCTACTATTTATCTTTTTCTCCATTTTCTTGAAACATGTCTTTTCCAGAAAGAAAAGATATTTAATAAGTATTAAAAACATGTGTTTAAACCATCTAGAAAGTTTAATTTTCTTTGAAAATGGTTTCTGCAGCCGAGGTCTTCTCCAAGTTTCTGTAGCTAAATTTTCACCTGATCGGATGTCAAGTGTAGCCCGAGTGACCCTGTGTGGGCCTCTGTCAATCATGCAGATTTTACTTGGACCCCCACCACTTGAGAAGATCTTCAATCCACTGGTGTCTCCTGCAATAGAAAGACAGAAACTAACGAAGACCTGATGCAGTTCTTTGATTTTGAGAATTTGGTCTTCTGGTAGCTTGTTCCATGTTATTGTGGAGGCAATAAAGAAACTTCTGGAAGAAGGCCAAGGAGCTTTGAGTTGTATAGTCTTGAGCATCTCAGGCTATAAACATAATCAAAGTCTGTATCAAGTTTATACCCCAGGAGGTAGTAATAATGACGCAAAATGCAGACCCTCAACGTGGCCCTGGGAAGTTAATGGAACATGAACGGAAGTCTACAACTGCCCTGGTCACTGGAAACCAGTTCCACACTGGGTCACGTGGGAAGTCAGTCAAGCTGAATGAAAGGGAGGGGATGAGCTGCCAGCAGCCTCTCTTGTGCTCAGGCTTTACAGGGTTCCAACATTTGCAAAGGCAGAGCCTGTGTAAAATGGTTCCAAGTGCTTCGTGGGGCTTTGACATGACCGACCCAAGTTTCTGGAGCTGATAAACTAAGTTAAACCTGACCTTGCCTTGGGCAGCATCTGAGGGTGAAGGGTTAAAGATAAATTTCCCTCAAACACCTTCTCCAGGGTAAAATATTTAAAGGGGAGGAAAGCAATGCTTTGCTCAGTGTCTTCTAGTTTCTTTTGTCAAAGAAAATAATAGTGCCATGGATGCTAAGAAAACTGCCTTTAAAGGGATGGTATTTGGGAGCCTGGCAGAAATCTCTCAGGCTCTGTAATGGTGTGTCTGGAAGAACAGTTTTTCCTCGGTGTCCAGGCTGGGATGGGTCTTGGAGCCTGCCTTGCATCCATTCCAGCCTCACGGAACCAGAAACCACAGGATCCCCTTTTCTGAGGACAAGAAAATTCGCCTGCTACAGTATCAAGATCCTGCATTTTTCTCCTAAAAATTATCTTCCAGGAAAAGCAAAGAGGCTTTCTCTGGAGGGAAGCAGCTTTGTCTCGCTATCATATGGCGAGGATTAGAGAATCCTCTTGCTGGCTGTTTTGTGCAGTATGATCAAGAGAAATGCCCTTGATGGTGAGAAACCCAAGACTTGAATCATAACCTGTGCTTTTATGGACAACGCTAAACTAGAGACAGAACAATATCAGTTTTGTTGTTTTTAAACATGAAAAATGGCTTCTGTATTGCTACCAGCACGAGGCCACTTTATACTGTGAACAAAATAGCCTGGACAGATTCTGATTGTTGGCATATTACATACAGGTGACCAATGTCTCTGCACATTGTGAGTATAGCTTTTCTGACCAGGAAGGAGAAGGGAATCCAGCTTTAAAAAAAACCAGAACAGTGTGGGTGAGTAGTTTAGCCATGGGATTTGGAGCTCCTGCCAGCTAGCTCAGCAGTTCACCTCTTGATTACACCAATGCCAGGCTCTCATCCTTCGTGTGCTCCTGGAGCATATGAAGGTATCTCAGCATCAAATAGCATCCAGGTTCACGCTCAAAGGTTCATCTGCTCCTGTCAGCGCCCCCCCCCCCAGAGCCAAAGTCAACCAGCACTGGTCCTCAGCTGCAGGAGGGGAACAAACAAAGCAGACTCTTAAAGGCATATAGCTGGCAAATTTATTTGTTTTTTTTTTAAACTGAACATGGATTTTATACACAATTCAAAAGTACTTCATAACCATGTGTTTCTATAGAGTTGTCAGCAGTCTTAGCACTCACAGTCAGAGCAGGGGTCACTGTACTGGGTTCTTAAAGGAGGAAACAAAAAGCTCATGAAGACTAAAGTTTAAGAATCATGAAAGTCTGTTTTTGTGGAGAGGAAAAGAGAGACGTGTCCGCGATACAAAACCCGGAACAGTGTTTTAAGTTCAACAAAGAGCCGATGCTAGTTTTGAGAAGTAGGAAAAGAACAAAAATCAATCTCAACGTTACTTGCTGAGAATAACAAAGGGGAAAAGAAGAGAATGGCAAGGAATGAGGAGAGTTTCTGTGGGGCTATAGACCAAAGCGTGCTATAGACTTTCTGGTCCAGAAAGTTAAAGGCTGAATAAGTTGAGGGAAGAAACCTAACCAATGATCAAAAGGCAAAGCCTGTGCATAGCATAAATACATATTGACCAATCAAGCAACTTCTGGAATTTCATATAAAAATAAAACAGAAATAAAGAAACACTTATTAAAAATTGTTCTCTCTCTCTCCCCCTCTCTCTTTCTCTCTCTTTCTCTTGGCTGGTAACCAAACTTGGGTACTGTGTAAGAGCAGTGAGTGATTTTCGCCACTGGGCCAAGTGCATTTATCTAAAATATAGTCTCTAGATAAAGGTTTTAATTGCTATCCAGGAGTGGTGGCATATTCCTGTAATCCTCACACTTGAGAAGTTGAGACAAAAAGCCAGCCTGGGCTACATAGTAATTTAAAGTCCAATGTTGACCATATGGTGGGAGTGTGTGTGTGTGTGTGTGTGTGTGTGTGTGTGTGTGAGAGAGAGAGAGAGAGAGAGAGAGACAGAGACAGAGAGACAGAGACAGAGAGACAGAGAGAGACAGAGACAGAGAGACAGAGAGAGACAGAGACAGAGAGACAGAGAGAGAATGCGGTGATAGATAGATAGACAGACAGACAGACAGACAGATAGATAGATAAGAGATAGAAATATGTAGTGATTGTTGTGATTAGTCCCCAAAATACCATTTAGGTTCTAGGATTAGACCTAATAGAACAAATATAATCATTTAAACCACATGTGTGAGCTTACAAAACATGATGAAGCAATGTATAACACCTCTCTGATCAGTATTGGTCCTTCTACAATTGTGTGTGTGTGTGTGTGTGTGTGTGTGTGTGTGTGCATATGTGCAAATTTTCTTTCCTCCAAATTACAAAGACAGGCACCACCTTGAGGAAACAGACGGCGAATCCTTTGACATTGAAGGGATTTATATTCAGTTAACAAATGAGAAACAATTTTGTTAGAGCTTAGTGATGCCAGTGTCCTGTGGGGGAGGCCCACAGACATGGGAATCTGGTACTTCATAAAAACCCAAACAGCAAAATAAAATCAATCTATCAACAGAAAAATGCCCTTGTTTTGCATTCTTAAAACTATGGCTGAAGCTGGTTTTCAGTCCATGCCACCAATCAAGAGTCATGGTAAAGAGCTCTAGAGGCCATCTCGAGGAAAGAAAGTTCTAGAGTCACACTGGACCACACCACTGAATTCAGTCACCAGGGTGGAAATGAAGAAACTGTCAGGACAGTGTGGGTGAGATCTGGAGGAAAGACAGGGTGGTAGACCCCCCCCCAACCCCTGCCCAAGAAAGGTAGAGGTTGATGCACTCCAGGAAGAGTGTGCTTTGGCTACATTTGGGAGTGAGTGTTATGCCTTAGAGAACTGGCCTGAAGATGGAGCAAGTGAAGGAAAACGCTTCGAGAAACAGTTAGGGAAAGGGCTCCCCTGGAGTGTGCATAAGACCTGGGCACCTTATTCTCTCAACACATATAAGATTCAAAGGGCAATGGGAATGTCAACAATGATCAGCAGTGTGAGCAGGCAGGAAGCCGCTCTGAGAACAGTCAGGGGACTGGTGACAAAGGGGCGCAGACAGGATGGAAGGGAGACAGGCACAGAAAACCCTCTGTGAAGCACAAACAAAATTCGCTCAGGGCCTTTTGAACAGAAGGAGTAGTAGCTTTAGAAGACTGATGGCAGGGCTAGACTCTTAGACATGGTCTAGAAATTTCTCTAATAGTTAAGTAAAACCAGGAAGGAGGAAAACACTTTTTTCTCATGGAGCCTATGAAAATATAAGGTCTCTTTTTCTGTCTGTCTGTCTGTCCCTCTCCCTCCCTCCCTTTCTTGTTCTCTCCCTCTCTCCTTCTCTCCTTCTCTCCTTCTCTTGTGTGTGTGTGTGTGTGTGTGTGTGTGTGTGTGTGTGTGTGTGTGTTCTTTATGAATGCCTTTCCTCTTTTTAGGATATGCAGGTCCAAATCTTTTACTTCAGAACTTTTTTCTTTCCTTCTTCTGCTCCTCAGCTTTTGAGTCAGTTAGCTTTCTGCCAGTATAATGGCACAGTCCATAATGTCAACAGGTGAAAGGAAGAGAGTTATTTTTAGGCATTTTAGTTTTAAATGCTTTTCTCTAAGGTTAGGTAGACTCAGTCTGTGGGCACGCTGAATGCCAGTGGTGGAGAGCACATGGCAGAACAAACCTCTAGAAAGCAAAAACAGAAAAACCAAATCAGGAAGAGACCATGGTCCCACAGCCCCCTTGTCCACAACCCCACACACATACTTGCACTAGTACTCCTCCGTCGTCTCCACCTTCTCACGGTCCCACCACCGCCCAGAAATGGCAGGTGTTCAGGAACGAGCCTTTAGCACAACAGCCTTTGATGGATGCATTCAAACCCTGGCAGACTGTGTGTGTGTACATGTATGGATGTGTGGGTATGCAATACGTGTGCACACGCCTGTGTGTGTATACATGTGTGTGTGTGAGTGTGTATGTGTGTATGTGTGTGTGTGTAGTTATCTTTCTCCTATTGTTCTTCAACAGAACCCCAAACAACAGATACTAACCTAAAGTACCAGCATTGTGTCAGCCATTCTTGATCTCAAAATGGGACCCTCTTAATTAAAACCCCTTTACATCCCTAGCGAAACCCAGAGAGCTAAAATAAAATTTGTTATGTGGGTTATGTAGGTATAGATCTGCCTGTCAAAATAATACAGACTTTTAGATATATTATGTATACTCTATTTCAAAACCAAAGAGAATGAGGATGGATCTTTATGGAAGCAGTGAGGGTTTGGGGGGAGAACATGGGAGTTAATTTTCCTGCTGCTTCCCTTTGTGTAAGTTTGAAATTTTACATACAATGATGATTCTTCCTTCCATTCTATCTTTGTCACAGACATAACTCTGTACTGTTACACAATCAGTACATGTGTGTATGCACACATATACTTTTGAGAGCAGAGACCCTATTCTTAGAACCACATGGTCCTGATTGCAGCCCACGTAGCTCAGCGAGGCTTCGACATCTGTCAGTTTATCCAACACTGCACCAACTGGAGCATTGAGTGTGAATTCCTCTTGACTTTCTTGGCATCGGGAATGGGAGCTGTGCCGATGGAAGGCATCTCGGCACTGCAGTTTTCAATAGCAAGCATTATATAATCCTCTTCGTCCCTTGTCAGCATTGCAATCACTATTCTGTGCTCTGCTGCTCAGGCTGAACACGAGGTCTGCAATGTGATATCTCAGGGAAAAGTCAGGAATGTGGCTAAATACTTTCCCCTGGAATTCTCTCCAACAGAAGGTTGGCCTGCAGAGGCTGTTCTTCTCATTCTTGTCTGTTACTTAGTTTCCTTTCCACTGTTACTTTCTTAAATTACCAAAATAAGCATGATCTATGGTTTCTCCTCTCTCAGGCAAGCTTCTTTTTGTCTATCTATACAAGTTACTCTTTCCTTTTTTTTTTCATTGTTAACCTCTGATACTTTCTCCTTAATCTATTCCCTTAGCGCCTCTAAATAATTTCTGTACCAGATGAATTTCTTACATCAAAAAGAAAAGTCTACATGCTAGAAAACATTGAAAATAAGCTATGCAATAAACATTTTAGCCTAAGATAAAAGTATTTAATGATTTGGACTAATTGGGGATAGCCCAGTCAGAATTATAAAATATTTTAAAAGAAATATCCCATAAAATAAAAACTATTATAGCCAGTAAAGGACAAAGGCTTGCAAATCATTGAAAGTAGAGATATTTGAAGACTTATTGTAATGGATAGTCAATATTTTAAAGTTAGTATACTAACAACTTTGGGAGTAATTTTTTGCTTTTAAAGTATTCACAGACCATCTTTCTTTAAGTACAAAATAAACTAGAAAAATCCACACCCATATTTTCATAAATTTTGAGTTGCTTGAGCCCACATTCATATAGTCCCACTCTCATAAAGAAATATTTTTAAACAATTCTAATTTACTTCCACTTTTTTTTTTTAAAAAAGTCACTCAGAGATCTTTCTACACGTTTGTTTTGTCCAAAAGAAAAAAGAAAACGGTCATATTTGCAAAAGAATTCTCCATTAACATAGACGGGTTTTGTGAAGTATAGGAGGGAAATGGAGATATAGTAAAATAAGACACTGAGAGCAGACACATCAGGCACAGGGGCTGTTTCACAAACAACCATTACCCCTCTCCAGGCCCCAGATCCATAACCTTCAGCTCTTAACCCTCCTCAACCTGAGATTCCCTTCCTGAGGGGTGATCACAGGCTCAGTCCTCTCAGGCCCTAATTTGCCCTAAACTTTTTTTTATCAGCTAGAAATGCTTTTGTCTGAACTTGCATGTTACATAGGTCTCTCTGCCTAAGAATTTCTTGTTTGTTTTTTTTAGAATTATCAAATAACTTAATACAAATTTATTATAACAATAAATGTTTAGTATGACTTCATTGTTTATATTCAAGTTTGTCAACTATCCTAAAATCGTTTAGGATAATATTGTTCTTTGCAACCTTTTTCATGTCCTGATTTACTTATTTAGCGTAGTGTGTGTGTGTGTTTGTGTGTGTGTTTGTGTGTGTGTGTATGATGTGTGTGTGATGTGTGTGTGTTTGTGTGTGTGTGATGTGTGTGTTTGTGTGTGTGTGTGTGTGTGTGTGTGTGTAATTAAATTCACCATTTTACTCAATTCTAAGTGTGCAGTCCAGTAAAGTTAGGCATGTGAACACTGTTAGGAAAATGTCACCATGAAAGCAGTTTGAAGAGCCTTTAGCCCTAGGATCCAGGGTAGTTCTGAGTCCCTGGACCAAGGCACAGAGTTTGAGCCCTATTTGAATAAGTATCTTCACTAGGGAAGTGACTGAGCAACTTATCACAAAAAAATTACTTAGAATTAACTACTTAAAGGAGTTAAATAGTAGTTAACTACTTAACTACTTAAAGTTACCTAAATGCAGTACAAATATCTTTGCTGCCCTAAAATTTGGGTATACGTCTGTATCTGGCTAAAGGGAACCTTCATGGCTAAAACCTATGCTGAGCACTCTAGTCTGATCCAGAGAGCATATGCAGGTATTTCATTAGTGAAAATGTGTCTGAAGTTGAGATTGACATGAGCTTGACAGCTAAGATTGAGAGGAGAGGAGAGCACCCCGAAATCCCTCGTATCCTTGCATTTCTCATCTAAGCTCCTTTTTATTAGGTACAAGTGGGTTTCCACATTGTGGGTTTTCAGAGATGAATTCCTTTTGAGTTTCCCTCAGTTACTTGGCTCAGACTGGCTTGGATGTTCCTGAGAAAACACAATTAGGTGAGAGAATATGCTAAAAATAAATAGGGTCCCAAAAGTGCCGTTAAAGTTAGTTAGCATATTAACTTGGGGGAACTTGGATTGATTTTCCTAGGTGAAGAATCAGAACAAGTTTCTAAAGATGTTCCTGGGATTCTCTCTCTCTCTCTCTCTCTCTCTCTCTCTCTCTCTCTCTCTCTCTCTCTCTGTGTGTGTGTGTGTGTGTGTGTGTGTGCGTGTGTGTGTGCGTGTGTGTGTGTGCGTGCGTGCGTGAATTTGGAAACTTCTTCAAGTTCTTGGCTGTTTGACAAGGAATTCTCTAGGGAATGGAATTATATCTTTTTCCAACAGTCAAGAGTGGGGATGTTGGGTATGGGGAATATACCTGAAATAAGGACTTGGTAAATTTATCTTCTAATTCTGAACCCAGTGACAAGAGGCCAAGAGGAATGACTACTTAGCAGACAGAGAAGACAGCATGTGTCTAGTACTTAGCAGGTACCACATGTATGGAGGCAAGCCCTGTAGGTGCACTATATAATCAATCTCAGCTTACCCTTTCCAAGACCAATGTTTCACAGAGAGAAAAGCATGCTCGAGGATGTGTAAATCATGCTAATAAGCAATCCTGCCTGGAAAGGCTTCTGAAACATCACTGGACAGGCAAATAGGCTTGTCTGTGAGACCCCATGGGCACCAAATTTCCAATAATTGCTAAGTGGCATGCTGGAAGGTATTGTGTCACATGGTGCTGTGTCACAAGGTAGGATATAACATGACATTTCTAGCTGTCCCTCTTCACCTTCTCAGTGGTTTGAACAAAGCTGTGGAAGCAAATCTAGTGGTCTACATATGGTGTGTATGAAGAGGATAATTAATATACAGGGTGACAAAAAAGGGATTCCTAACAATCCTGAAAGCTGGAGTAAGGAGATGAGAGACAAGGTCTGCATTGGTGTTCAAGAGATTGAGTGTACAACACAGGATGGCTATCACTGATACACCGTACATGGAAACAGAAAGGTTTCAGATAACGGTTATTTTTCTGATTTTGGAAGGCATCTATCGATACAATAAGTTATCTTAGGAATGGATCCAGTGCCCAGTGTAAAATTTAAATTTATGTTCCTTATACACATAATCTGAAATTTACAGTCTTTTTAGTGTCTCTGTGTTTGACTACAAGTCACATTGTCACAGGAATTTTCCACTTGCACTACCATGAAGGTACTCAAATCTTTTTGAATTTTGAAACATCTTTGACTTTAAAATTTTAAAAAGTAGATTAGGATGCTCAAAAACACAAAGCATAAGGGTCTAATAACAAAACATAAAGAAGAAAATGTTTGAAAAATAGGAAAAAATTCATGCTAAAATCAGAAGAAGTTGATAGGGCATTGTGGAGGCAGGCAGGGTTCTAAGCTACATTAAAAGATATATCACGACCCTGATGAAGGTGTCAATAATTCCACAGCAACTTGCACTCAGTGCATTTTGTGCATTTGATAAGTGGGTGTTGAATGCATTCCAGGCGCTAGATGCTGTGCTTGGCCAAGGGGAGTTGCTAAGAAGCTAAACAGACTTGGCCCTGGTATCTGCTGAGGATCTAGACAGACCTGGCCCAGGTATGGCTACAAGCTTTATAATCCAATAAAACGCACGTGGAATGGTACCAGAGAATCGAAAGGACTTAAAGCTACGTTTCAGGGGACAATGAAAGGAATATATTTAAACTAGAAAATATTTTATTTTAAAAAGCTTTTGAAGGGCTGATGGAAGGAAAAGGAGTCATGTTCTGTGTTTGGCTTCATGAGATGTAAAGTGTGACCTGCCTCTGTCTGCGAAAGGATGATACACCCTGGGCCACCGACGTTCGACTCGGCGTGTGACCTGTGCACCTGATCTTTGGGTGGGGGCAAGCTACGTTTATTTCTGGCCCCTGTTTAGAAGTGAAGGAGCTTGAACCCAGGACCTCTCTGACACTAGGCAAATAGTATAAATCCAACCACCAGTCACGTGCCCCATGGTGTTCCTCCGTACATGAGAAGTCCACATCTATACCTGAGTCTCCTGGGTAGCCATGTTACTTGCTCTGGCCACCGGCACGTATGCAGAAGTGATCCTGGAAAGCAAAGGCAGCTAACCAGATTAGAGGTGAAGGGTGTCTTTGTTTTATCCAGAAATGTCTGCCGAGAGGAATGGTCTCTAGCGGTAACTGAGTATTGAGTTTAAACCCATGTTATTCCTTTTAGCAAACATGCACTGTCTTAAGCCAGAGCCCAAAGTGAGGTCACTAGAAAGCACAATAGAAGCATTCTAATTGTCATTATTTCTCAAAATTAGGTGGTCCACCTATCATTAACACGTATTAGTGTTGCCAATTTCTCCGTAATTGTCGGTTTGATTCAACCTGCTTAAATCAATTTTATTGATGTTTAAGGACACCTACAATGTATCACATGCAGTTTCGGCTAAAAGTTTAGTGATCGGACTGGAAATGAAAAATTGATGCCTGGCTTTGTTACCAACCCTGTTTACTCTACTCTTGCATAGCAGCTTGCTTAAGTATCCAGCACTAGGAAATGAATTCTCATTTGTGACTAAGAGGTGAGATTGCAAAGGGGTCAAGTGGTGGGGCATTAAAAGGGAGGATCTTTTGCCTTTTTTCACTCTGTTCAATATTTGGGGTTTTCCTAGATGCTGAAGTTCCTCTGGATACCAGCTTCTACCTCTCTTGCAGTGAAAAACTACGGATTGTAAAAAAAAAAAAAAAAAAAAAAAAAAAAAAGCATAGAATGAACTTCAATTAGGCCTTGCTTTCTGGGACTCTGACTTGCCTGATAGAGTTTCCTGTCCACTCCTCATTGCTGTGGATACATCTAGAAATCACCTTCACGTTGACTTGAACAAGCCATCTTTTACATGAGAGGTAGACACTTCCCAAATGGTCCCTGCACAATCCCCAAGGTATCTCAGTTCCAAATCTGGGTGTCTGCCACTACCACGAAGGGTGGGAGCTGTCCCTCACTTTTCTCCCCCTTGATCACTAGCTAAGACTTCAAGCACAGACAGCAAATATCACATTCTTATCTTGAAAGGATCCATGAGGAACGTCAGGCTACTAGAAATCATGTTCTCATGCTTTATAATCCAGATGGAGAGATTAATAAAAAAAAAGGAAAAAGCCAAAAAAAAAAGTTAAAAAAAAATCTTGGCAATAAGATAAAATATTGACCCTGCCACTACTTCCAAATTACTTGCACCAAAAAACGATCATGTTCGTGTTTGGAAGAGGAGCTGTTTGTGGTGCAGTGAAGTGATAGTGGTTAGATGCTAAAGGTGAGGACCTGAGAGGAAAGGGGAGGGTTGGCCTCCAAAAGGTCGAACAAGCTAGGAGAGCTGTGTGAACAGAAGCAGACGTCAAATATTTTAGCTGTGCCTAGCACACAGTAGGACTTACTGTACACTGACTAAAGAAAAAAAAGGCACGTCACAGCATCAAGAACAAGATCAAAACAACAGAGTCGGGTCCAGCTGAGAAGGCTGTGGTGTCCCAGGTTGAGGGACTTGGGCTTTACCTTTTGAGGGTGCACTGTCATGAATTCAAGGCCTGATCTCCCCTGTCCAGGCAGTGGGACTCTGCCTTGTCTTATATCTGCCTACCTCTAATCAGTCTTTACCTACATTCTTCTAAGACTACCACAGATGGAAATCTCACCTTCCTCAGATATCTCAGTGTATTTATAGCGTGTAAACACCATTGGATAACTAAGTTCACACAAGCTTTGATACAACCCCGTGATGGCTAATTTTAGAGCAATGAGCTATACTACCAACTTGAGATGGTTAGTTTTAACGTGTTGACTCGACAACAAAGTACCCAGATACTTGGTCAAACATAGTTCAAACTGTTTACACTTGAGTTCTTTTAGATGAAATTAAAATTTCCATAGGTAGGTAGGTAAACTGAATAATTCATACATTCTGAGCTTCCGTTTTATGCAATAACAACTCAGAAAGTGTGGAGTAGAAATTTCTATTCATTAATGTCCTCTTCTATTAAGTACATGGGGGGGGGTGCACTAAACAAAAAGGCTCCTGTGCCTCCTTTCGAGTTAGAGCTCACTACACACAGCACTTTATAAATGGTGGTGCCATGGCTCTCATCTGAAAAGGGTTGAACTAGGGTAAGTTTGAATACACATTTCTCCTTCCCAGCCCCCTGCTTCTACTTCCAGGGATTAAATAGGCCCCAGGCACGCTGGGGGAATCACTCTACCACTGAGCCATATTCCCAGACTGAATCTGAATTTTCAAGTGTGATGAGCTTCACCCAGTTTTTTTAATCCTGCCGGATCTTTGCATTGACGGTGGCTGTAAAGCAATCAGGAGCTCATTTAGCCAACTGCTTCTGAGACACCAAAGAGGAGATGCTTGAGAACTTTATAGTGTTTCCATACAACACCATCGAGTAAACTCACCTTTCCGCCTAAAGAGCTCCGATTGTCTCACGCAATAAAACTCACTGTGGTTTTCTGGGTTTCAAAAATAAACACTAATAGTAATTATTTAACAAGCCGACTTTCACAAACATAGAGAGGTTGTCATGGCTTCTTCCACATTGGAGGTTACTAACCACTGGGCAGCCTCAGCATAGAGAATGTCTGACTCAAAGCTGGGACCAGAGTTCCATGGTAGAGCACTTGTCTAGTATGTAAATGTGTGTGAGGTCCTGGATTCAATCCCAAATGCCACACGTGACCAAAGAGGAGTTGACCAAATAGATGAATGAGTGTGGATATCTCAACCATAATGTGAAAGCTACAAACATTGAGAGTTGTTCAGGAAAACGTGCTGAATAACTGAAAACAAGAGAGTCAAGGTGTCGTTTATCAATGAATGATAGAGAGCTGAATTCTATAAATAACCTTTTTTTTTGTTGTTGTTTTGGTTTTGCTTTAAAGAGATGCCCAATATAGGTCTTATTTTCCTGGATGATTTCTGGTATTGCCAAGTCCAGGCTTCCGCCCCTGCGGGTGAGGGACTGATTTTGGGAGCTCTATCTCCACCCTAACACAGAGGTCAACTATTAAAAAGCAGAGCCCCTATCAAACCTGGGAAGAGCTCTCAGTACCTCTCCCACCTCTTACTCTGTCCTATCTTCTAGAATTATCTCTCAGCTACTTGACTGTCTCGGTCTCAGGACTGAGCCTCAGTCAGTCAACCCTCAAACCCAATAGCTACCATCTGCTCATGTTTTCCATGCCTGTGTGTTTTGGTTTAATTTTAAAGGCCTTTCATTCATAATAAGAGAGTTACTTTGGGAGAAAAGACACTAGCATCATACTACCACTGCCACATTTATTTCTAGGGGCGCTCGCTGCTCATTAGCCACAACAAACTAGTCTTTTTTATTAAATTAGTACCTGGAATGAAGCACTCCCATAGAACACTTTAGCTGGAACCATGTCTTATTCCCTTTCATGGAAAAAGAGATCTAGACATTAGGGGCTTGGAGAAAAGACCCTAAGCCTGAACGGGCCAGAAACTTCTGGGCAACTCCAAGAGAGTACTTTAATGGTGAGGCCAAGAAATAGGCCTGTGGGCTGGTTATTCAATAATTATTCTACTCCAGGAGTAAATACATTCTCCTTTACTCAGAAATTGAAAGCAGTAGTTTTAAAAATATATAGAAGCTTGAAATCCACTAGGCTATGTACACAACACACTTTTGGTTTTTGTAACTCTGGAGCTAAGAAGCTCAAGGTCAAAGGGCTTCAGAATGAAAGCTACCTTGCTGCCACCTTGACCTTGAAGGTGGCCTCTGTCTTGAAGCTTGTTCACATGACCTAGTAAAAGTGTCCCTAGTGCATACACATTTGCTTGTCCTTTCCTTAGTAATTCATTTGTATTGAATTTTATGAAGGCATCGACACACAATGATGCTGTGTATTGTTTTAAGTAGTCCTTTAGCAGAGACACCATAAACACTGACTTAACCGAAGCAGAGATGAGAGTGGATTCCTTACGGTGATACTTGATAGTGCTATGGACATCATTCCTGCTGGTTTTCAGCTTATAGATTTACTACAAGTAGATCAAAGTCATGTAGATGTGTGTGTTTATGTGCAATGCGCTATGTGCACATTACCTAGCGATAATGGAAACATGGGAAACTCTCCAGAACAACAAATACAGAGGTGGATTCCTTTCCAAGCCAAAGGAAGATCAACTAAAATGAGAACAGGAATGGGTGTCATCGAGACCCTGGCATTAAAGTGATGTAAACACCTATCCGTTTTAAGGTAGAAATAAAGAGATGGTTGTTTAGTTGGCACCAAATGTTCCTTCATTGTTGTTTCAGAGCAACCAAGCTGATCCCCTGTGGCCTTTAGCTGAAGCTGAAATACCATGTTGGCTCTCACTGAAGTACAAAAGGACATCTCAGATTACTACCCCTGCCTTCCTCTCCTCCATCACCTGTTCTCGCCCCAGCTAGTTGCCAGCAGAAGGGTGGAGGGGGTCAATGCCAATAAAGTTACTGTCCTTGGGACAACTTGAAAAAAAGTAACAAGGGCTGAGTCACAAGTCCTAAAGTGTCCAGGGTCACAGCAGGGAACTCCACTCTAGGGAAGTACAGAACTGTGCGTGTGGGCTTGGCTTTTTCTTAGACTTGGTCACATTTAGTAATTATAACAAATATCTTGTCATATAACATTCATGTAAGACAAGATACTACTGCCCTAGATGATATATATGACTGACAGAGAGATGAGCTATTAAAAAGCAAGTTTTCCCATTAGTCAGCCTTAATACACAAAATTGTACCATTGAAATACTATATTTTGCTATAGTTTGATTGGACTATCATATGAAATACCCTAGGCTGGTTTCATTAAACAATGCTTATGTATTTTTTATGGTTCTGAAACTATGAAATTCGAAGTGAACGTCCTAGAGAGACGGGCTTCATTCTAAAGCCCCCTCCGCTAGCCTGTGGGTGGTCTCTGTCTTGCTGTGTGCTCACATGGCCGTCTATGCATAACTGGAAAACGTGAGCTCCTGGTGACTCTTTAATAAGGATGTGAATCCTGACAGGACAGTCTCCCCTTCATGTACTCATCATACCCAGATTATCCTGCCTGGCCCCCATGCCCACATACCACCATGTTTGGGGTTAGGGTCCTAACATGTCAGTTTTGGGGCATACTAGCATTCAGTTGTCTTCACATGAAGCTTTTATATCAGTAAGTGTTTGATAAAATCTTAGTTCTTTGCAATTAACTTCTATAAAGTTAAGTTCACTCTTTGCTTCCTTGTCAGCTACTATCATAGCATGGCATCGGGAAATGGAGAAACAATGTGTAACCAGAAAAAAAATTAGATTCAAGGGGGGAAAGAAACAGCAGAATGGGGACATTTTATTAAAGAATTGTCCTGGTCAAGAGGGATGGCTCAGCAAGCAGGTAGAGGTGCTGACTTCCAAGCCTGTTGACCTGAGTTTTGTTATTAGACGCGTTCTCACGACCGGCCAGGAAGAACACCACAGACCAGAATCTTCTGCGGCAAAACTTTATTGCTTACATCTTCAGGAGCCAGAGTGCAAGAAGCAAGAGAGCAAGAAGCAAGAGCGAGCGAGAAGCAAGAGAGAGAGAAAACGAAACCCCGTCCCTTTTTAAGGAGAATTCTCCTTCGCCTCGGACGTGTCACTCCTTGATTGGCTGCAGCCCATCGGCCGAGTTGACGTCACGGGGAAAGCAGAGTACAAGTAGTCATAAGATACCCTTGGCACATGCGCAGATTATTTGTTTACCACTTAGAACACAGGATGTCAGCGCCATCTTGTAACGGCGAATGTGGGGGCGGCTCCCAACATCTCCCCCTTTTCTTTTAATAAGAGCAAATAGGCCACCCATATTAATGAGAGTGGAGATAGAGGTCAAATCCCCAGTGTGTAGGTAAAGGAGCCATGTACAGGATTAGCTCTTAGGCTTACAGGCTTTTACCCAGAGCAACCCTGACCTGCTCCCGTGTCGTTTTGCCTGGGGGAAGGGAACTAGGACACTGAACCTTCATGAAAGATGACATGTCTCCCTAGAATAGGCTCATATATGCCGCAGAGCCTTTCCATTGCAGTGCTTAGCCTTGCAACTCTCTCGGGCTGCTGAAGCACACTCACTCTATCCCGTGCAATGAGTCTAGCCTCATGGGATATAAGAGCTGAGTGGCCAGCGACCTATTGCCTAAGCATAGATATATCAGGGGAAGCTCCATGTTCTAGTCCTGCAAGCGCCTGGGCAATAACCACCTTGTCTCTCCTAGTTTGGGCCTTAAGCTTACAGACCAATCAAAGAAGCAACACTAATCCACAGCAAAGTGTATCTCCAAATAATATTAATCCCACCCATTTTTTAAAGAAAGAAAATGCTGAGGAGATCCAATTGGGTAATCCGTTGGTCAGGGACAGGTCCAAGCGCGTGGAGTTGACCTGAAGTCTCAATTCCCGAAGGATCTGTTCAAATTCAGCCATCCAATTCTGTAACATATACTGAAAAAGACCTTTTGACAAATTAGCTGTCCTAGTAAATTTAACATACTGAATGGAAATAACACACAATCCCGGAAACTTTTGTTCACATCCCTGCTGAGTTATTTGTCATAATACATTTAGTTGTATCTGGACAAGATCTATGAGTTGATTAACCAGCATGAGACCTCTCTGTATCTTGACATTAGCTGAGGCCTGTTCATCTGTGACTGTAGTCACTGAGGCTGACAAAGTGTTAATGGTGTCAGTCGTCTGGACCTGTCCAGACAGAGCCAAGGCTGTCTGAATCAAGGCCAAACCCAGATCCCAGTTAGTGGTAAAAAAGCAGGAGAATACTTGAGCATTATACATCACCGTCATTGGGAGTGGAAATGTCGACATTATCCCCCAACGCTGCTCTCTTTTTATTATTGACGCCCTGGACATCACCAAGACGAGGGACATTAGTATTTCCTTGGTCAGTCTGGATTTTTCGGGTGAGTCTTTCTGGTAACCAAAATGGGTTGTCTTCATTCTGTGGGAA
This sequence comes from Mus musculus, assembly GCF_000001635.26. Classification (NCBI taxonomy): domain Eukaryota; kingdom Metazoa; phylum Chordata; class Mammalia; order Rodentia; family Muridae; genus Mus; species Mus musculus. The sequence goes on from NC_000068.7 coordinate 74,366,018, forward strand.
AACACAGATAGCTCCCCTGGATCTTATCAAAATAGGATCCGGGCCATACCATTTATTATCAAGGACATTTTTCCATTTAACCATCTCATTGGGCCTATCTGGCTCTGAACAATGACGTTCAGCCGCAGTATGGCCATGAGCATCAATATTTAAAAAATTGAGTGTAAAGAGTGCCATAGACACCGACACTCTTGGTGCTCGGGGTACAGTCTCCTCAAAAGTTCCCCTCTTCTGTTTTATAAGATAGGCTTTGAGGGTGCGATGCGCACGCTCAACAATACCCTGTCCTTGAGGGTTGTATGGAAGTCCAGTCAGGTGGGTCACGTCCATCTGACGGCAGAACTGTTGGAATTTTTGAGACGTATAAGCTGGTCCATTATCAGTCTTAAGGAGTCTGGGTTTCCCCCAAGCACTCCATGCCTCAAGACAATGTTGAATCACATGTGAGGCTTTTTCTCCGGTTAACGGAGAAGCAAACATGATGCCAGAACATGTGTCAATGGACACATGGAGATATTGAAGTTTTCCAAAGGAAGAAACATGTGTAACATCCATTTGCCAGACCTGTAGAGGTCGAATACCGCGTGGGTTAATTCCCACATGAGGAACTGGCAAGAACTCACAGCAGCTTTGACATTGAGTAACAATGTCACGGGCTTCTTTTCTTGTCAAGGAGAAACGACTGCGTAATGTTTCAGCCGTCACATGAAAATTGTTATGAAAATTTCTTGCAGCCTCTACCGGGGATGATAGGGCAGCAGCCACCACTTTAGTGGCCTTATCTGCCAAATCATTTCCCAGAGCCATGGGGCCAGGTAGGCCTGAATGGGCTCTAACATGAGTAATATAAACAGGAGATGTTCTAGATAACAAAACTAATTGTATCTGCTGAAAAATATTGGCAACTCTACTGGAAGGCTTAATCACTCCAGCCACTTCTAAAAGATTTACTGCATTAACCACATAACAGGAATCTGACACAATATTAAGGGGTTCTAAAAAGGTTTTTAAAACTTCTAAGACCACTAAACATTCTACCACTTGAGGTGAATTTTCATTATATTGTTTGGATACCACTTTACCATTAGCCACATAGGCACCTATGCCAGTTTTTGATCCATCAGTATATACCACAATCCCATTTTTAAGTGGGTTTCTTACTGTTATTTGTGGAAACACAACAGATTGATTTTGGGCAAACTGTAAGATTGGATGCTTTGGATAATGGTTATCTATTTTTCCTGAAAAGGAGGTAACTAAAACTGCCCAATCATTAGATGTGGCTGCCAAGGTTTGAACCTGTGCAGCGGTATAAGGTACAATTAAAAGATATGGACTTTGCCCAAAGTGGGTGATTGCTGCTTTTAGACCTTTAAGGGCAAGCTGTGCAATTGCATCAGGATACCAATCTATTATTTTAGCTGGGGATACGTTTGGATGGATCCACAACAATGGCCCATTCTGCCACAAAACTGCAGTTGGCAATTGTGCTGTCTTAAAGACACACAAACTGAAAGGCTGCGAATCCTCAATACGTTGTAATTGTGCATTCTGTAAGGCATTTTCCACTTTTTGTAAGGCCTGGTTAGCAGCTAGAGTAAGAGTCCTAGGGGAGGAGATATGAGGATCTCCTTCTAAAATACTAAACAAAGGCCTTAACTCAGCGGAAGGAATCTTTAAAAAAGGTCTGAGCCAATTAATATCTCCCAACAGCTTTTGAAAATCATTTAAGGTATGGAGGTGATCTCTTCTTATCTCTACCTTTTGGGGCACAATCTTATCTGGGGACACCACAGAGCCCAAGAATTGTCCTGTATCAGAAATTTGGACCTTTTCTGTGGCTATCTGTAAACCCCACTGACTTAAAGTTTTAAGTAGAAAAGGATATGCCTTTTGTAGCATGGTAAGGTCTTTATGGCACAGGAGGATGTCATCCATGTAAAGGAGCAAAATTAAAGAGGGGAATTGTTCCCTCACTGGCAAAAGAGCTTCTTGCACATAAAGTTGACACATAGTAGGACTATTGGACATTCCCTGTGGTAAGACCTTCCATTGATACCTCTTATCAGGTTCCATGTGATTAATAGAGGGGATGGTAAAGGCAAATCTGGGCCTATCCCTTGGACACAAAGGTATAGAAAAGAAACAATCTTTAATATCTATAATAATTAAATTCCAGCCACGTGGTAAGGCGGAAAGTACAGGGAGACCCCTCTGTACTGGGCCAAATAAGTTCATTTGCTCATTAATGGCTCTGAGGTCATGGAGCAGTCTCCACTTTCCTGACTTTTTCTTAATTACAAAAATTGGAGTATTCCAAGGTGAGGTAGAGGGTTCAATATGGCCTAATTTTAATTGTTCCTCTACCAGTTGAATCACAGCTTCTAGTTTTTCAGAGGATAGGTGCCATTGAGGAACCCACACTGGGTCCCCTGTTTTCCATGGTATGGGTCGTGCTGCCCCAATGGCCGCTAAGGAAAACCCAGACCCTGTCTGTCTTGGTTTCCATTAGGTGAGATGGGCTCTATCCTTCCCTGTTCTTGATGTCCTAACCCTTTTCCTTCTTTATAACCCATCTTTGCCATGATATTTTTTGCTTTAGCTGAATACCCTCCTGATGGGGCGTTTTCATTGGACAAAATAAGGCCCAAATGCTGCATAATATCCCTTCCCCAGAGGTTAACCGGGAGTGGGAGCACATAAGGTATGAATTTCCCTTGCTGTCCTTCAGAGGATTCCCACGTCAAGGCAATGGAGCTTATAGTGGGACATGATTGATATCCTAGGCCCTGTAATGAATGAGATGACTCTGTGGTGGGCCATGCTTTGGGCCACCAATGTGTAGAGATTATACTTTTATCTGCTCCGGTATCAAGGATGCCTTCAAACTCTTTTCCGTTGATCTTAAGGCGGAGCTTAGGTCTATCATTTAAAGATACAACCAAATAGGCAGAATCATTTCCTGAGGAGCCCATTTTCTTTATCTCAGGTCCTGCAAATTTCTCCCTGGTATTATCAGGGAGGAGCAGCAGCTGAGCTATCCTATCTCCTTTACTAATAGAAAAAACGCCTTTAGGGCTTGAGCACAGGACCTGTATTTCAGGGGAATGTTGACAATCCATAACTCCAGGGTGGACTATTAAGCCCTGCAAGGTGAGTGAACCCCGGCCGAGAATAAGGCCCATGGTTCCCGGGGGCAAGGATGGTATAGGCTCCACCGGCACCGGCTGAATACTCATTTGAGGCATTAGTAGGAAGTCGGAGGCGGCACGCAGGTCCACCCTTGTGGGTCTTCCTGGGTCGCCTCTCTGACTGCTTCCTGGGTCCTGACAAACCGGTTCCCATATCTTTGAGGGCCCTGGGACCGAGGGCCCGATGACCCGTTTTTTGGCACATCAGTTGATTGACTATCAGGTGGGGGAAGGACTCTGCCCTTTATATCCCTCACAGAGCGACACTGGTCAGCTCTATGATAACCCTTGCCACACTTAGAGCAAAGAGTGAGAGTCCCTCCCTGTTTATCTGGAGCTCTGCAATCTTTCTTAAAATGCCCAGGCTTTCCGCAGTTAAAACATGTCCTCTGATTATTTCTGCCCATGGAGCGGTTTTGGGATTGAAGGATGGCAGCCGCTAAACCTGCATTGCTGAGAGGTCCCCCAAGCTCTCGACAGACCCTGAGCCAGTCTTGTAAGCCTTTGTTCTTTCTTGGGGCTATGGCCGCTCGGCACTCCTTTGTGGCTTGCTCATAGATTAGCTGTTCTATCAGAGGCGCAGCTTGCTCTGACTCTCCAAAAATATGCTCTGCTGCCTCTGTCATTCTGGCCACAAAATCTGAGAAGGATTCCTGAGGTCCCTGGATTATCTTTGTTAACTGACCAGTGGTTTCACCTGCTCGAGAGAGCGCCTTCCAGGCCCTAATAGCCGTGGAAGAAATCTGGGCATAAGCTCCCCAATGGTAGTTTGTCTGATCAGCAGAATAAGCTCCCTGACCCGTTAACAAGTCAAAAGTCCAATCTCTCTGCTCTGGAGTCAAAGCAGCTGCGTTTGCTCGGGCCTGCGCTTGTGCAGCTTCGTGCCAAAGCGCTCTCCATTCCATATATTTGCCCATACTAGGGAGAGCGGCTTTTACAACCGTTTGCCAGTCAGCAGGAGTTAGTGCCATGCCGGCGAGCCTGTCTAACTGCACCAAGGTAAAATTAGCATTGGTTCCGTATTTACGAACCGACTCGGCAATTTCTTTAATTTGTAAGTATTCTACCGGAGCGTGGACACGCCCACCCTCGGCTCCTTCAAAGACCGGAAATGCCTGTTGTATTTTCCTTTGTTCCTCTCTGGGAATGAATGAGTCTGCGCACTGCCTCTCTGCGCACTGCCTCTCTGCGCATTGCTGACGCACTACGCAGGGCGGGGACTCCGCATAGGGCGGACCTTGAAGCCGACTGCCCTGAGGCCAATCAGCAAACTGGCCTTCGCCAGCCGCTTTTGGCTTTTTTCTTGACCAATTAGCTGGCTGGTAATGGGCTGCTTCTTCCTCCCAGTCTGTTTCCTCAGAGGAGGATTCTTCACCTGCTTCAGAGCTACTAAGAGCTGGCTTCCTGAGCTCATCTAGTGACGAGTATCTCCTAGAGACCTCCGCTAATTGATCTTTCTTCTTTTCCCTTTTTCCTCTTTTTCTTCTAATCTCTCTCCAGGTATTCCTACCTAACCTTAACTTTTCCTCGGGTTCAAGACCCTTGGAAAGGCCTGTATACTTATTTTGTGTACCATATTTTCTCTTTGCTCCTACTCTCTCTCCCCGCTTTACTTCTGATAGCTTGTCCTGAATTTCCTCTAGAATCCGCCCTGTCTTAACCACTTGATAACATGTGAAAAGGAACAAAAGGGCTTCTAACACTAGAAAAAATTCAAGGCCAAATATACCTTGCAAAGCCATTTTCCACTTTACTTCTGATAGACTGTCTTGAATTTCCTTAGAAAGTTCAAGGCCAGGCTTACCTCGTAAAGCTGTACTCACTGGTACTCTCGTTCCCCAGCTGAAAAGTTCTGAATTCATACAGTTGAATCCTTCTTAACAGTCTGCTTTACGGGAACCTTTATTACCGCGACCCGCAGTTCTGGTTCTGGAATGAGGGATCTTCCTTGCGCCAGTCCCGAGTTTTTTCTCGTCCCGGAATTCGGCACCAATTGTTATTAGACGCGTTCTCACGACCGGCCAGGAAGAACACCACAGACCAGAATCTTCTGCGGCAAAACTTTATTGCTTACATCTTCAGGAGCCAGAGTGCAAGAAGCAAGAGAGCAAGAAGCAAGAGCGAGCGAGAAGCAAGAGAGAGAGAAAACGAAACCCCGTCCCTTTTTAAGGAGAATTCTCCTTCGCCTCGGACGTGTCACTCCTTGATTGGCTGCAGCCCATCGGCCGAGTTGACGTCACGGGGAAAGCAGAGTACAAGTAGTCATAAGATACCCTTGGCACATGCGCAGATTATTTGTTTACCACTTAGAACACAGGATGTCAGCGCCATCTTGTAACGGCGAATGTGGGGGCGGCTCCCAACAGAGTTTTCTATCTGGAACCCACATGGTGGAAGGAGAGAACTGATTTCCATGGTTTATGCTCTTATTTCCACATATCCACTGTGACACATATATCCACACTGATAGAGACATACATACATACATACATACATACATACATACATTCATATGTACATACATACATAGTGATAAAATTTTTTTGAAAGACTAACCTCTGTGGAATTACTCTATTTATATACTCTATAGTAGTTAATTAAACTCATTAGGAACAGAGACTATGCTAAGTGGTGGGGCTAAAACTGTAAGTTCAACCCTATCCAAATGGATGTTACACCACCCTGAGAATGACCCTCATGCTAAGTAAGGTTTCTGTGATGTCAGGTACTAAAACAACCCAGAATGACAGAAGGGCATTGTGAAAGGTCAAATCAATTTGTACCCCAGGAAAATGCACATTTGAGAAGCCACACATAAGAGAAGTTTAAATGAAAATATAGACGGGAAACTAAGATAGTAGGAGGTGACAGAGGGTACAGAGGCATGGATAGAAAAAACAGGCACAGAGGCAAACACAAAATTCAGAAAGTTCCATGCAAGTGGGTATGGGCCAGATCTGATGGAATCGCGTGCCCAACTCTGGAACTTTCACTCACTGAAAGTCAATAAGGAGTCACAAAGCAACAGAACCATATTTGCCTTTGAGAGGGCAGAGACTAAGACATCCATTAGGGGATGGTTGTAAAAGTGTAGGCAGTGAGTTATGGGGTGGATAGTGGGAGATGGGGAAGAAAGGAAGGACAGAGGTTGTAGAGAATAAAAACTACAGAACCAATGGTAAATTCAGCTACACATTAGAAGGAGACGTCAGACATCCCAGTAGCTCCGTATAACTCCTATTGAGAATTCAGGAGAAAGGCCCTGTTTTGGTGGGAACGTGATGGTTTCCATCAGCCATAATCTCTTGGCAGTACCTGAAGGACTACAAAGTAGATCTACCAGCCAGAAACTCAAGAGAAGAGCTGTGACACAAGTTACCTCCTCTGAGGGAGGCCACCACAACCTGTGTCTCAGGGCAGGGACCCTGGTCAGCCTGAAGAAACCTTGCATTTGTATCTGTCTTCCTAGCTACATAGTGAGTTTCTGGGGCCTCAAATCCACATGGGTCATTCTTCAATACCTTATGACGTTTTTTTTTTTTTTTTTTTTTTTTTTTTTTTTTTTCTGAAGGAAAAACGCTACATAGTTGCAGATAGGCCATGCGTCATTAGCAGCAGTGAGGAAATAGCTTCCAGCTCTAACACTAAGTTTACCAAGCCCAAGCTGCAATATGGTGACTAGAGCACTGTTAGAAGTAGAAACATAAAGGCACTTCCTGTGTGTGTAATGTTTCTTGTCATTGTTTATTTGTTTGACTGTTTTCATACCATAAAAAGAAACCTCGCTTCAGAGTAAAATAATCTGTCTTGGAGACTCTGAAAATCACATTTGCCAATAGACATGAAGCCTCATGGGTAAAGACCCACAAAAGTGAGGAAACACAGTACTATTTCTAAGTAGGTATGGTCAGAAGGAGGGGTTCCGATGGAGTTGCCCCTGGTAAAAGCAGCAATGTGACAAAGCATGCACTCTGGTTTCTGCTATATTAGTAAGTGGCCTTTGTTCCTCCTAAGAAAGGTCAATTAATCACCCGACAGTAATTAACAATGAGCACTGACAAAGTATCCAGTAGGAACTCACAACAAAGGGCTTTGTTTTTCCCTTTCCACATACCACTGCATCCGAGTCACAGACATGTCACGTCTCCTTTAACAGCCTCATTAGTGGTTTTTGCCATGAAGGAAAGGGTGAGGAAATAGAATCTCTGCAGCTCACCTAAGCAGACCCACAGGTAATTAGTTACAACCCATTCCGTGTACAGCAGCACCCTCCTTAACAAAGCAGTCAGCTGTCTCAAGACTCTGGGAAGGAGATTAAAAGGTAAGGGCTGGTCATGGCTCTGCCTAGAAAATTCCAGAAATGGCAGGTGGAAAGGAGTGATTGCTATGGTGAGTTCCGACGATGCTCTATAGGAAAATTAGAACTGGTTTTCCAAATTCCATAAATATTACCCCCTCTCCAAAGATTTTTAAAGCAAATCCGTGTGCTTTTAAATGTGAATTTTAGCATGGATGTTGCTGCCACATTCCTGAAGATTTTGCAGGGCATGAATCATCTACACATGCAGAAAGAGGATGGCTCTAACCAGACATTCTTTGCAGGGAGTTCATATATTTAGGAAGAACTGTTGTTGCTAAGTCTCCATCTAGACCTGTGAACCAGAGAAGTGCAACTTCCAGGTATCAAGGCCCTCTCAGATATTTCCATGAACGTTTCCAACAGAGAACAAACCAGATTTCTGTTTTGTCTGCTCTGCCCATGGGGCTGAGGCTGTATTTTCTGTGTCTAGATCTTCCCCTTAGGTCAGCAATTTCTAAAGACTCTAACCTCAACAATCTTTGCTGTGTCAATAAACACCCAGTCCCTTGTGTGAAAAGGGCCATGCTTTGTTTGCAATAAACACTGAAAATAGCTTTCCTTCCTTGCGTAGGATCAGTGTAGCAGTATGTAGCCCCACTTTTCCTTAGCAGCAGTTAAGAATTCCACCATATCACTTCTTATTGCTTAATAGTTTACAATTGCTGTAATGCTTTGGACAAGAGTCCCATAATGGCCCATGTCTTAAAGTGACATATCTCCAGCCCATATCTCTATTGGGAAAAGGTAGAACTTTTAAGAAATGGGTTTAGTCTTCTGATCATATAGATGTATTCCTTGAATGGGTATTGGGATCTCATTTATTCTCTCTCTCTCTCTCTCTCTCTCTCTCTCTCTCTCTCTCTCTCTCTCCCATTTTTTTCATTTTTTGTGAATTTCACATCATGCACCCCAGTCTCACTTGTCTCCCCATCCCCACCTTCCACCCTTGCAACTCCACCCCCAAACGAAACAAACAAAAACATCTTGTTGTGAAAGCTGTAGTGTGTTATAGTGTGTCACACAGTATACCCTTTGGTCCAAACAGCTTCACTTTCAAATGTTCATTACAGTGAATCATTGGTCTGGTTAAAGGCCTCCAGTTTCTGCTACATTTTCAATGCTGGATCTTCACTAGGACTTTTCTTGGATATTCTGCTGTCCTGTGTCGTGGAGACATTGTAGCTTTAGTTCTGCAGGACTGACCCCTTCACAGGTTCCAGCAGTTCATAGACAGGGTAGATGTTGGGATCTGGGTCTCCTGTACCCACACCATCAGAGCCAGAACTCCTGCATTTCCCTGGTGAGGGGCAGGGACAGCTCTCCTGCACTCATTACCTTGGCTGACTCAACTGTGCTCAGTCCACCAGAGCCATCTCTACAGTGCTACCCAGGTCGAGTATAAGCCACTTTCCCAAGAATCATAGCCAGCTGAGGAGTGGGGCCAGCTCTCCTGCCTGTTTCCTGCTAAAGGCACCTAGAGGCTGGAAAGGTGTGTCTCTTTCCCTTGCTCATGCCCTCAGGGTTAACTCACCTGTACTCCCGCCACCAGGGCCAGCTCTTCCATGTTCTTCTTGAAGGAAGAGATAGGGAAAAATGAGAACTGAGTTGTCATGGAAGACCAATCCATGAATATACTAAACATGCTATTCTATAGTCCCTAGGATAAACAACTGTAAATGCATGTCTCCACAAAAATAAATAATGCATAAATGAATCACCCAAGTTTTTACTGTTGAGGGGTGGTGAGTCTATTTAGTGGTTACTAACAAAAGTATCTATGATAGTTTTTGCCAGAATGACTACTTCTTAATGATTCTTTGTGATTAATGATTCTCACCCAGAGTTCTAAAACCTAAGATATGCTTTGGTTCCAAGATCTTCTCAGTAAAGTCAACTTCACTGAGGTCTTATGAAACTTCTTTTTCCCTACTACTAACTATTAGACTCTAAAACTATGTAGGTTCATACCATTTGCTCAGATATTATATAAAATAAAACAAAAAAATGGCAACTGTTGGTGAGAATGTGGAGAAATCGTTTTTTTTTTTTTCTTTCCATTATTTATTAGGTATTTAGCTCATTTACATTTCCAATGCTATACCAAAAGTCCCCCATACCCACCCACCCCCACTCCCCTACCCGCCCACTCCCCCTTTTTGGTTCCCCTGTTCTGGGGCATATAAAGTTTGTGTGTCCAATGGGCCTCTCTTTCCAGTGATGGCCGACTAGGCCATCTTTTGATACATATGCAGCTAGAGTCAAGAGCTCCGGGGTACTGGTTAGTTCATAATGTTGATCCACCTATAGGGTTGCAGATCCCTTTAGCTCCTTGGGTACTTTCTCTAGCTCCTCCATTGGGAGCCCTGTGATCCATCCATTAGCTGACTGTGGGCATCCACTTCTGTGTTTGCTAGGCCCCGGCATAGTCTCACAAGAGACAGCTACATCTGGGTCCTTTCAATAAAATCTTGCTAGTGTATGCAATGGTGTCAGCGTTTGGATGCTGATTATGGGGTGGATCCCTGGATAAGGCAGACTCTACATGGTCCATCCTTTCATCTCAGCTCCAAACTTTGTCTCTGTAACTCCTTCCATGGGTGTTTTGTTCCCACTTCTAAGGAGGGGCATAGTGTCCACACTTCAGTCTTCATTTTTCTTGAGTTTCATGTGTTTAGGAAATTGTATCTTATATCTTGGGTATCCTAGGTTTTGGGCTAATATCCACTTATCAGTGAGTACATATTGTGTGAGTTCCTTTGTGAATGTGTTACCTCACTCAGGATGATGCCCTCCAGGTCCATCCATTTGGCTAGGAATTTCATAAATTCATTCTTTTTAATAGCTGAGTAGTACTCCATTGTGTAGATGTACCACATTTTCTGTATCCATTCCTAGGATAGCAAAAACTCTTCTCCAGGATAAAAGAACCTCTGGTGGAATCACCATGCCTGAGCTAAAGCTGTACTACAGAGCAATTGTGATAAAAACTGCATGGTACTGGTATATCGACAGACAGGTAGACCAATGGAATAGAATTGAAGACCCAGAAATGAACCCACACACCTGTGGTCACTTGATCTTTGACAAGGGAGCTAAAACCATCCAGTGGAAGAAAGACAGCATTTTCAACAAATGGTGCTGGCACAACTGGTTGTTATCATGTAGAAGAATGCGAATCGATCCATACTTATCTCCTTGTACTAAGGTCAAATCTAAATGGATCAAAGAACTTCACATAAAACCAGAGACACTGAAACTTATAGAGGAGAAAGTGGGGAAAAGCCTTGAAGATATGGGCACAGGGGAACAATTCCTGAACAGAACAGCAATGGCTTGTGCTGTAAGATCGAGAATTGACAAATGGGACCTAATGAAACTCCAAAGTTTCTGCAAGGCAAAAGACACCGTCAATAAGACAAAGAGACCACCGACAGATTGGGAAAGGATCTTTACCTATCCTAAATCAGATAGGGGACTAATATCCAACATATATAAAGAACTCAAGAAGGTGGACTTCAGAAAATCAAACAACCCCATTAAAAAATGGGGCTCAGAACTGAACAAAGAATTCTCACCTGAGGAATACCGAATGGCAGAGAAGCACCTGAAAAAATGTTCAACATCCTTAATCATCAGGGAAATGCAAATCAAAACAACCCTGAGATTCCACCTCACACCAGTCAGAATGTCTAAGATCAAAAATTCAGGTGACAGCAGATGCTGGCGAGGATGTGGAGAAAGAGGAACACTCCTCCATTGTTGGTGGGATTGCAGGCTTGTACAACCACTCTGGAAATCCGTCTGGCGGTTCCTCAGAAAATTGGACATAGTACTACCGGAGGATCCAGCAATACCTCTCCTGGGCATATATCCAGAAGATGCCCCAACTGGTAAGAAGGACACATGCTCCACTATGTTCATAGCAGCCTTATTTATAATAGCCAGAAGCTGGAAAGAACCCAGATGCCCCTCAACAGAGGAATGGATACAGAGAAATCGTTTTAAAATTTGGAGAATTCAGGGTCCAACAGGCAACATGAATGAGAGGTGATGTGTAGATGAGACAAGCTGACTTTAAGTACCCCAAGGAGATCATGAGAAGTAGTGGCAGTTGTGAATAGATGGAGACACAAAGGTAGAAAACAGATGTGAAAGGAAACAGTGGAAGGAAACTTCAAGGTAACATCTGGGGAATTTTTAAAAATGCTAACATTCAAACCTTGTCCTCACACGAGTGCTGATGAGTTTGAGACATTATATTTTTGGTTTATATTTCCATTTTTGTAATGAAATATAGATGTAACATAAAATTGACCATTCTAACCATACTTAACTGTAAAGCTCTGTGACATTAAGAACATTTACAACAGTTTTCAGTCATTACTACATCCACTGAACTTTCTCATTTACTCTAACCGAAACATCATACCCATCCTAGAACAATCCCCCTGCCTCTTTCCCTAAAGGGCCCTGGAAATCACCATTCTATCTTTTGTTTACTTCATCTTGGCTACTTAACATTGGCATTTTTTAGTTTTCTTAATGACTTTACATATTGAAGATGACTATATGTGTTCCTGGTTGTGCTAACGTATGGACAATATTTCTTTTTCATGGTCACATGGTTGCACCATGCCATGGAAAGAGAAAGAAATTTATAAGGAAGATTAATTCTTGGAATATATGGAGCATAGTATCTAATGGATGGTTAACTACATCAACTAAGTCAGAAATAGAAACATATCAGAAGCCTCAGATGCCTTTGACCAGACAGAAATCACAGTGGAGAACACATGGGTGAGTTGGCTGTTCATGTCATGCTGTCCAAGAAGCAGAGAGAGAAAGAGACAGATTGGCTGGGGGGGGCGGGGAGGGGCGAGCAGGACAGGTGAGGTGGAATAGAGTCCCAATGTATACCAGGAGAGCATACACACAATAATCTATTTTCTCCAACTAGGTCACATCTCCTTAAGTTCCTACCTCTTCTCGATAGTAGCAGTACATAAGGACCAAGTCTTCAACACCTGAGCTTTCGGGAGTCATTTCAGAGATTTTGTACAAGAGGTACAGGCAACATAACATCTTAAGGAAATAAGAGTGACTTTAGGTTTTCCCCAAGTATCTAGATAGACAGTAATATTGTTTAGTGAAGGAAGAAAGTTTTGAGGAGATAAAGAATTCTGTCAGAAAGAAATTAAGTTGAGGATTCTTGTTGAGATACGCAAGTAGAGATGTTGAGAAGGATGTCTGGTATAAAAATATAGAACTCAAAGGAGAAGCCAGGTCTAAATATATAGACTTGTGAGCATGACTGAGAGCTGTACAGGGAGGTGTTTAAAATGTAGCTCCTGGGTTCTGCCAGCAACGCTTCCATCACAATCACTCTGACGTGGATGGGATTTGCACTTCTAGCTACCTTTAATTAGATGGTTCCAAAAACTCCTGTAATGCACCATTCTGCTTTGGATGATATGAATCAGTGATTAGCTCTTTTACCTTTTAAATATGGACATATTGTTTGCATATTTTATCTTTCTATATGCATATACTATGTACATATATATACTATATGCTATATATATATATGTATATAGATACACAGAACCATACATGTTGCTATATACATATATTATATATAACATACTAATATAATACATGCAAATATTAATATATTGTTGAAAACTAATTATTCTATAACAAAGCACATTCTGATATATTCTAGCAATGTATATTATTTGTTAAATAAGTCACAATATCATTGGACTTAACCTAGTTATATAATTATACTTAAGTAAATTTCTCGTATTTTTTAATCTTCATTAAAAATGAGAAACAAATTTCTTTCAAAGAAAACAAGCATACTATATTTACAGAATTCCCTTTTCTGTACAAATTTTAATGTAAAGGAGAGAGAGATAAAGAAAGCAGAGAAGAGTTTTGTTTGCATTGAAATGAATTGTTCTATGGGCCCACATAGTTATTAACTGACCTAGTTTGTTTGCTTTCTGTTGCTATGATAAAGCATTAACCAAAAGTAACTTGGGGAAGAAAGAGTTTATTTGGCTTACAATACTGATCACTATCCATCACTGGGGGTGGGGGGTGGGGGTGGAACCAAGGCAGGAACTCAAGCAGTACGGTAACCTGGAAACAGAAACCGAGGCAGAAACCACAAAGGAATGCTGCCCATTGGCTTGCTCGCTATGGCTTGCTTAGCTTCCTTTCTTATACAATCTAGGACCATTTGTCCAGGGTGCCACCCCTCATAGTGAGCTGCTCTCTCTCACAATAACCATCAATCAAGACAATGCCTCACAAACTTGCATACAGTAAAATTTAATCAAAGCAATACCTCAACCAAAACTTCCTCTTCCCAGAAGACTCTAGTTTGTGTTACATTGACAATAAACTAACCAGGACCTCCATGAAGTAAGCCATACTTTTTCTACTAGCAGTTCACACACCAGATTAGAAACTATTCTGAAATTAGGCAGGTGATCCAACTCTCTCTCTCTCTCTCTCTCTCTCTCTCTCTCTCTCTCTCTCTCTCTCTCTTCCTCTCTCTCTCTCTCTCTCTGTGTGTGTGTGTGTGTGCATGTGTGTGTATGTATGTGTAATATATCTGTCAAAATTAAGGCAGAATTTTTGTGCAATCTTTGACCTCTTTCATCTTCTGCAACTTCTCAAAAATGGCTGAGTAGTCTATTATTCCCAACCTATTATCCTTACCCCTGCTAAATATCCCCTATCTAGAGCCTTGGCATTCAGTTTGGGTTGCAATATCAGCCCATCAAAGCTCTAATTCTATCTCCCCTCATGGCACTTGCCTCTTTAGCTATGCTCCTGTTGGCTTTCCTGTTGATGATCATTCTTATAACCATGGGAGCCTCAGAATAAAGTAAACTTTTGACCTGGAGTTGGAAGACCCACTCAGAAAGAGCCTTCTTTTCTTTTCTCTTTTTGATCTTTAGATGGGGGCAGGTAAGTTACTTGATTCATTAGGGTTTCCTATTGCTTCATAACTCCAGTCTTATCCCCTCTTTGGTCTTCCTGATGCAACTTCACAGCATCTCCACATTTTGTGTGAATGCTTGACCACGTGCCTGTCCTCCTGCATGTCTCTTTAATATACCTTCCCACTCCCAGGCACCTCCCCGTGTTCATTATCTCACCACAGCAGATGTTTTAAAGTGCTCCTAGTCCACAGTGAACATTCATAAACCATTATTGGACGATTGATGGGTTCAGCTTTCAGAATATGGCTAGCTGATCAGGAAGCCTGTCACAGGGCTGTTTTCATTACTCAACAGTCTTTGTCGCTAGTTAGATTACTGCTCAGGTGAGGTCAGGGGAGATATGACTTGGGTCCAGGACAGCTGACCTCAATATCTCTCCAAGGCTGGTTTAATGGTTAAGATAAAAGGAATTCTGGAAACAAAGTTCCGGGAGACTTTGTGGTAGAATAAACGGTGGTGGTGAATAGGGACATGCACTTGCCATTAAAAGTGGCATGTTTATGGGGTGCTGACACAGTTTATGGGGTGCGTGCCTTTGGGTACCAGCCAGAACCATGCTTTTCCTAGTATTTTCAGCCTTTTCCCAAAGGTTTGCACAGCACAGCTGTGACAAAGCTGCCAGGGGAATTCCTCAAGTTGAGGGTTGTTTTTATGTTTAACCAATGTTCTCTTCTACCACCAGGACTGCAAGCATGAAAGGGCATTCTCTTCAGATTTAGCTCTGCCACTGGGATCAGCACATGTCACAATCCTAGATTCCTTTATATGGTCTTCTATGTTGCGCTGATGGGCACCATTCCTATTGAATTCACACAAGTGCACATGCACACTCGCATGTGTGGGCACATCACATGTACACACACACACACACACACACACACACACACACACACACACACACACAATCCTACCTGGGTTGTGCTACCAAGAATACTTGCATGAGATCCTAGCCTTGCCCTCAATGTCTTATGTTACACTTCTAGATCATGAATAATCACACTGCAGTTGGGCACAACACTTCTAAAAATTGTGAGCATAATAGCATAATATAATGATATAATATAATTATATATAATATATACAACATATAATATAATGATATAATATAATGGAATCATATAATGATATAACAACTTCCATGGAAATAACAGTTTACATTCCACTTGTACACTTTGCACCCCCCCTCCCCCCCCCATCTCAGTATGACAGGAACAGTAAAGGAAGTAGAGCTGCCCTGTTTTACGATCTCCGAAGACCTTCCAGAATGTTTGGCAGTTCAAGGTGGCTGGGTTCTACAACCTTAAATATCTGCTCTCTCGAATTCCACAAATAGTATTTACATGTCTGGACTAGTTGGAAGCATAACTTGAATTTCAATTTCCAGACTTAGCCTGATAAAGTGTCTATATGCTTTAATGTCGGTCTTGGGTTGTTACTTAAGGAAGTCCGTGGCTTTGTCAGCCTATCTTCCTCAGTTCCTTTACCAGGTAAGACCTCTAAGATCAAAGCAGCAATAACCCAGTTGGCCAACATTTACACAAAAGGGGTGAGTGAAGAACTCCCCGCCCCCAACCCTGAGTTTAAAGTACAGAGCATGCCAGGTCTCAAACAGCAAGCTGAAAACTTTTCCCCTGTTTTCTGCTTTCTACATGTTGATTTGGAGTTGCTTGGAGATGGAAAGATCCATCTGGTTTTGTCTATTCCAGCTCCACCTCACACTGGAAGGTGAGTGAGTAGCCAGGCTTCGTTCAGACACCCGACACTGGATTCACCAGGCATTTCTAGGACTTACAAAGTTGTATACATAGGAATACCATACACAAGGCACCCGAAAATAGTATTCAGGAAAGCTAGAAGATGGCAAGGGGCCTTTGACAAGGTCCTCGTGCCCAGAAATGTTTCTAACTAAACCTCTGTCCTTAGGAACCCTGTCCCCGGTCCAGCACTCTCTACCCTGGTTTCTGATTGAATATTCTTTTATTTTTAAATTTTGTTTTGTTTTGTTTTGTTTTGAGACAGGCTGTTGCTATGTAACCCAGGCTGACCTTGAACTCACTCAGGCTGCTGTCAAACTCAGAGGATCATTCTTTGCAATCATCATAAATGCTGGAATCACAAGCATGTGTCACTATGCCCAGCTATGATTTGGGTTTTCTTGCCTGCCAGTCTTACCATCTTCCTGTTACTTCAATCAATCTTTTTCTCCTCTGTGCTGAGTGAACTTAAAATCTTTCTATCCCAGCAGTCTAGATATAGTTAGACTCCATATTCCCAGCAGTCTAGACATAGAACCCCCTATTCCCAAGCCCACCTCCCACCTCAGTCCTACTCCTTCAACTATGGAATCACTCCAGTCCCTGATCCCCATGCCACATTTCTCTGTCTAGCCAGGAACAAGCCAGTGTTTTTATCCTGAGCTCTGATCAGCCATGCCAATGGTTTCACAGTCTGTGTGCACTTACCTTTCATGTTCAGTACATACCTTCTTCCCTCTGTGTGTACCCTTCCTGACTTCTGATATTATCTGTGTTGACTTTTCTGTCATTGCCTAACCACTCTGGAAACCTACACTTAGCCCACATTGTCTTTGTCTACTGTTTTTATAGCATCCGAGAAGAGCAGTGAGTACCCTCAACACACTCAGCAAGACACACAAAGGTGACAATTCTCAAAGCAAAGGATACATTCATCAAATTTAACCCCAATTCTATCAATTCTCTTAAAAATGATAATTATGTTAATCTGGAAGAGTGGATAATCAGGAGACTGAGGAATTTCAAAAAATAAATATAGTCAAAAGAAAATTTGCATGACTACTACCAGATTTAAATGTGTTTTAAAGGAACTGTGCCTAAACGGAGATGACCAGATCAAAGGAACAGAGAGTAAAGGAATATAGCCATGAGAAGACAGGCATTCTGCAATTTTTAAATAGAACATATAAAATAATAAGGAAAAGAGGCTGACGTTAAGTATTGCAGATGTCATTAATAACAATTTGAGAAGTTAATTTATTAGGTTTTTTTTTTGTTTTTGTATAGTGTGCTTTGAGCATAGTCACAGCATCCCTCAGCTCCTTCTAGATCCAGCTCCATTTCCTAACCACCCAACTTTGGGTCCTCTTTAAAAACAATCATAAAGTCATATTTGTGCTACCCATATATTCTTGGGTATGTGGACTTCTACAGGAGCATGGTCCACTTAGCAAGGGCCATACTCCTAAGGAAAACTGACTCTTCCTATCCCAGGAACTGTCGGTTGCCAGCAACAGCTCTGCAGTTAGAGGAGAGGGTTTTTGTGTGCAATTCTCTCCATGGTAGAGCTTGAACTGGCTTGAGTCTCATGCATGTTGTCACAACCACCGTCAGTTCATGTGAGCAACTGCCCTACTGTGTGCAAAGACATAGTTTCATTGTAGCCACCTACTTCCAAACCTCCAAACAGCATAATAAGTTATATCTCAAAAACAACTGCTAGAAATAAATAAAATATATATTTTGTATAAGCATGTATAAGAATACTTCAGGATTTTACCAAAATTATATAATTTATATAGGATGAAATGTATTATATAATAAGAAATAGTGCAATAGTTTTAGAAACTTACTTCTAACTTCTTGTTTGAATGCAATATTATTATATTATAATGATATAAAACATGTTTTATTTTTATATGGAAAGGATAAAAAGGATCCTTATGGATATTTATATATCCTTAAAAGGGATATATATATAAAGTCAATGACATGATTGATTTTTAAAAAACAGCAAAATAAGGCAATGAGACAGTCTCATCAAAGCTCCTAGCTAAAATAAGAGATGTAGCTTCACCTTAGGTGCAATGGTTAGCGCCATGATGCATTGTGCAAATAAACCTTTCATTTATTATTGGGAAAGTGAGAAAGTGCCACACAGCTTTAAAACAGCTTCCTCACACATATTAATCTGTGTCCAGCAATAAATAAAACTTCTAATGTTACTTTTTAAGAATTTGTCCAGCAAACACAGGGTCATTAACACCCAAAGATATAGAGCTAAGATATTCTTAGAAACACTTTATTTTTTACAAGAACAAAATATTAAAGACTATTTAAATGCCCATCAGTAAAGGAGCATTTAAGTAACTTAGGCTCCAAGTCTACTGTAGAATGTCAAAGAAACATTCATTAGGTTGAGACAGATGTAGATTTCTCACTCCAGAAGATGCCCCTGATATACTGCATTTAAAATCTGTCCACAAATGGCATGTGTAGTGCTATTATATTTCTGGAAAATATTATATTTGAATATGAATAACAAAAGAACCTGCAACAACCAACAAAGCTGACAATGGTGATTGTTGCAGGATGAAACTGTGTGTAGCCCTTATATGTCTCTATCATGTGAACGTTATATGCTATGCTTATATCTGTGTCTATTCACAGGGGGAACAATCTTAAAAATATTCATGAGTAGGAAAGAAAGATTCTAAGAGACAGAGGTGGTAGTTGGCTTCAGTTGAATGTGCAAACTTGTAGAGACTGTGACAGCATGCACAGGATCAAGCTGGGGTGTGGAGGAGGGAAAGTGGGCACAGCATCTCACCATCCAAGAGGCTATTCACAACTGATAGCTACTGGGAGAGGGGAAAATCAGTTTTCTCCAATGAAGTGGCACTGGCTGTATTAACCACACTGCAGGGCAAGCCTCATGCTCACAGGAAGATGACAAATGGACTTCATGTTATTGGGGGGGTATTTTTTTTAAGAAGAGAAAGAATATAAAGCTGGTCAGAGAGATTGGGAAAGATCTGAAAAAATTGGAGGAGAGACTATGATAAAAATATATAGTATAATACTCTCAGAGTACACACAAAAACCATTTTTCTTAAGTATTTGTTAAGAAATATTCCTTAGGGAAAGTCCCCTTCTTCTGTTTCTCTGGCTAGGGTTGACCATGTCACTGTCATGGCCATAAATTCAGTGATGTTTATTTACAGTCATCTTCCAGTGGCTAACACTGTGGTACTTCACGTCTACCAATTCTAAAATAGATACAATAAAACATCTGTTGTACCCCAACAGTTCTTGCAGCAACCCAACCATGCTGCATTGTAAATAGTGTGGCCCAATGGCAGATTTTTGTGCAAACTAATGCCAATAGCTTTTTCTTTCTGAGTCGTGTGTGTGTGTGTGTGTGTGTGCGCGCGCGTGCACGTGCGTATGTGTGTGTTTGTGTGTGCTTCTAAGATGACTTACAAAATTGTCTTCCTTTTATCCTTAAAAGTCAGAGAAACTCCTCAAGCCAAGACTTCTATATCAAGCACCTGAGCTAAACTTTGGGTCCTGAGTCAAAAGGAAAATTGACGGTTGGCATCTTTCCAGTGGCTTTTCAAATAACACCGAGTGGTTAGAACAAGGTGGTAGAAGTATTCCCACAGAATCACCCCGGGTACAGGAATGGGAGGGCGAAGAAGAGAGGAGGGAGGAGAAAGGTTCTTCCCTCCATTCCCCACCCCCACATTTGATTTGGCCATCAGTTGATCCTTATTAGTGTGGACCCTCTTTTTTCCAAGAAAAATTTATCTAATTTAATTGCAAAAGCTGCAAAATGGGTGATCAATCTTGTCTGCTGCCCACCTAGACAATGCCGGGGGCGGGGCGGGGGCTGTTTCTGCAGCTGCACCCCTGCTACAGCCTTTCACTTCCAAATTAAAGGAATTACAGGAAAGAGATGGTAACCACAATTAAGATATTTTTAGAAACATAAAATCCTCTGGAAAACATGACACTAATGCTGGTATTATGATTGAAGTAAGGAATTATGGTTATTAGAAGCTTTGCAGTTTATGTGCCTCATAAATCTAATAGCTTCACACACCCAGCAATGTCGTTGCTATATTTACTGCAGACATCTACAATGACAGACAGTACCTCTGAGAAAGGCCAGATAAACAAAATATTTTACATACTCCAGCTTCTCAGTGTCTAATGGAGCCATATCATGGAGAGAAAAAGGCTTCATTAAAGGAACTGCGCCAGGTGCTGAGAGTCGATTTGCCCTGGAGATTCCGTCTGAGTTATCTGCTCTTGTTTAATGGGAATGTTGCTGTCTCACTCCTGGAATCCTAGGCACAGAATGGACAGGGAGGGGACTGAAGGTGGTGGGATGCAGGAGAGGCAGTGTAGGGCTGACAGCTTTGGGGGGTGGGACTTTATCTAACAACCTGGAAACCATCTGGAAGAGATATGACAGAAAACCTGGTGTTTCCCGTGACCCATTAGGAAAATCCACCATTACAGAAAAGGTATCTAGGAAGGATGGAATTGCACAAGAAGAGCCCAGAATCTTCCTCCTCTATCACATCTATATTGCAAAGTCACAATAAGCTCTAGGAGGGTGCAATATGAAATTGGAAATTATAAACCCTAGACTTCAGAACAGAGATGAAACAATTCTGTATCATGGCTGACCTTTGGTTGGTCCTTGAAGTTCAAGGCAACCCTCTGTCTCTAATTTCAAAGACTAAAATTTATGTTTGGGAATACTGTTGTGTGGAGGCACTAAATTGGGAAGGTTTTAAAGGCTATTAGCTCTTTTTCTATTTTCTCTAACAAGAGTGTGAGTGTAAGAAAACCACCACAGTGGCTTCCATTCCCTTCCATTCCAGTTCCCCCTTCACCCTCCACAAAAGCCATTAGATTATGGAGATTCCTTGGGGACAGAGATCACAACTTCTTACATATTACTAGCCCTAAGAGAGTGGTCCTTCACATTATGCACACTCAATAGATGTGATTAATGGAGCATGCTGGGTGATAGAACGTGCCAGAGAGGAAATGTCAACAGTCCTTCTGAAAATATGGACAATTCCAATCTAGATTTTTATGTGAGGGGAGATGGGGTGGGAAACACAGCAACAACGCCCAGTGTGACTCTGAATGTGAACTCCAGGGAACCACATTCAACAGTCCACAGGGAGAATGATGACGTCTTAGGACAGGGAAGGCACAAAGGATTCTGGGAAAGGAAAGCTTGCCTGACTTGGTTACTGATATGTTGTCACGAAATGTTGAGTGAAGAATGAAAGATGGTGTTCAGGGTTATTTGTGGCTTGTGTGACTCCTTACATGGTAGGGAAAGGTTTGGAGAAGAAGGTGGAGGATTTTGTCTTTGTAAATATATGGATATGAAATGCCTATACTATCCAGTCAGGAAACTATCTTAAGGAGGTATAAAACTAAGACATTTCTGTAAAAGAAATAAGAAAATGGAGCTGGGAAAGAAAAACAGGACAAGTACTTTATCACGTAGTTGAAGACCTGATGTACTCTTGTCCTAATTAAAATACCATTCTGGCAAAATATTACATAAAGCAATGTCATGGAATAATTAACTCTATGGAGCCTTGGCGTGCTCCTGTTTTATTCCTAATGAGTAAGCAAGGTTTTGTCCTAGGCACTCTCACCAACAAGGGTGCCAGCTACTAAAATAATTTGGACCCTGCCATACGGCAAAATAAAACTCACAAAACAAAAATCTAAATATCTTGAGAGAAACATTTGTGATTATCACAATCAAACATTCTCACTAAGAACAGAACTCCCGCACTTCTGTGCTGGCTTCCGTGAAAGTTATCTTTGTTGGTAAGAGTGAAGAGTAGGGTTTGAGTTTAACTAAATATGGAGAAATCGGATGGAAAAAAGTAAGGGTGTGTAGGAGGCCAGGGGCATGAATTATGCATGGCACATCATCACACTTGTTCCTGGGATGGAGTTGTGGCACGCTCTGCATGGGGAGCGAAATTAGAATAGAACATATATTGAGCAATTTTCTTCATAACTGGTTCTTACTCACCTTAAATGTAAAATTTTATTTAGCTTATTTCAAAGGGAGGCATCCTTATTAAGGGAACACATTTACTGGCGCCTGTTGGAAAGGATTTAATGCAAACAAGCCTGGGATAATTGAAGGAAAAACACCTTCTGACTGTTCTCAGCAGACCTTAGCCAAGAAGAGCATGGCAGGGAAGAATTACTTTATTATATTGATTTTCCTGGAGAAATCAAAGGAGGATAGCTCAAATAGACCAATTCGCCTTTGCCAAGCTCAGTGGAAGCACGCAGAGAAGAGTTGTGAATTTATGTGTCAAAAACTGTTTGCAATCATTTGGTTGAACATGCAAATCAGGATCTGCACATTATGACTCTAATAAAATAGCTAATACAAGAGGGTGTCTGGGTTCGTTTGCACATATCCCGGCTTTAAATGACTACGAGTGTAGTGGGTGTAAGTTTTGTGTAACAAGATGTTTATAGTCCAATCAGGTCATCAACCTGAAATATGGAGAGAGCGGTGTGATTATGATCGTGCAGTAACAAAGACACCGGGGCATGACGAGAGCAATTGGAATACAGCTCTCGCCAAGCTAAAAATCTATTTTTCTCTCACAATGAGTAAAATACTTCACTTTTATAAGGACTGTTTTCCATAGCAGGTATAACCTGAACCTACACTGGGTGCTAGGAGGCTGTTTATGAAAATTTATTTGGTAAATTAAATGTCACATGCACATGAAAGGATCACTCCTAAATTATGTGATTTTTACGTGGACTTCTAAAAACATTTATTTCAAAAGAATTCTTGATAGATTTGCAAAGCATTTGGTATTTGTTCCTTGGCCTTTGGGTGGGATCAATCCCCTTTAACATTTCCTAAATCATTTTTTTTCACAAAATAATAATTCCATGAAATGTCACTTATAGGTTATTCAAAGAAATGGTACTTCCTACTTAGACAAGAATGAGAGCAAACACATGTAGATTTCTTAAATATACCATTTCTTGGGGGTTTTGGTATGTTAGTATACATATAGAATCTGCAGTTGTATGTGACTATATATGCATAGATATAGGTATAGACATAGGCTGCTATGTTTCTCAAACATTTTACACTTCCAAATCTTTAATTCAATGAGCACATTTCAGAACTGGTCATCTCAGAATCATGAAATGAACTGACTTGTTCATTTTAATGATCTGGGCCTAACACTTGGGTAGTAGGCAAAACAGGCATAAGTGATAAAGAAAGGGATTGAGGGGAGGGGGCTGTGGCTCACGAGTGGGTAGAACCCCACTAAAGAGAGGTTCCATTTTGACTATAGAGAACAAGGTAGGCATGGCAGGCTCTTAAAAGTAGCAAGAAATTTCGGGATTTGTGTGGGTGATTTTGGTTTGAAACATGTCTGTCTGTCACAAGAGTGGCCTTTGAGCTTCCTGACTAGGATTTGTGTCCCCAGGATCATATTTTGTAATCCGCTATATAAAACGTGTTGTTTAGAAAAGTCACACCAAAATAAAAGTCTTCCAGGCAATGTCTCAAGGCCATGGTTGCGTGTCTTCTAGCCTCCTGGCTGGTGCTCTTACACTCATGCATGACTGACGTTAGGTCTTCTTACATCCTTTGGCCCGTGGCTTGTGAGGTGCTGTGCAATACGCTTGGAAATGTCACCATGAAGACTAAAATACACTCAATGTTTATCAAGAACAATAGCAACAAATAACAAACACAATAGAGTAATGGACACAATAGAGATCAATTTCCTCCATGTTCTAGAAGCCAGAAGGCCAAGGTTAAGGCTTTAGCAAATTTGGAAAAGGGACTCTTACTGAGACTTGGAGGTCTTCAATTCAGATAGGCTGACTGACCAATGAGCTTGGATATCTGCCTGTCTCAGATCCCCTTCTCCCCCTCTCTCCCTGTGCCCCTCTATCCCTCTCCTCTTCTCCCCTTCTTCACCTCCCAGAGGGGTTGGCTTTTTTACAGTGGTGCTAGGGATCCAATTCAGGGTCTCATGCTTGCACAGCAGAC
This sequence comes from Mus musculus, assembly GCF_000001635.26. Lineage (NCBI taxonomy): Eukaryota > Metazoa > Chordata > Mammalia > Rodentia > Muridae > Mus > Mus musculus. Next base: position 74,390,434 of record NC_000068.7, read on the forward strand.
ACATTCCAACTGAGCCTTCCCCCAGCTCTGTGCCCTGATCTTAATATGACTATCAATGTTGGGTTAGACGCCACCCAAATTATCTTATTTTAGCTTACAGACTTCTTGGGGGGGGGCATCCCATTAAAGGACACAATCACATTCTTAGGCACTAGGAGTTAAAACTTTAACATCTAAACTTGAGGAGAGCATATTTAGTCCAGAATAGTAAATGACATTGCAAAGACAAACACCTAATAGAGAAGGGGAGGGCATTCATTGATAACAGATAACAGAACACAGTTTGGAAGAATAGTTTCTGGTGCTTTTCCACACAATAGGGAACCGTTGTTAACAATAATCTGTTATGTATTTTAAGAGGAGCTAGAAGAAAGGTGCACGGAGGTTGTACGCATAAAGAAATAATAAAGAGAAAACATCAACCATCCGACTTGACCAGTGTAGATCCTGTGAATGTTCTACTATCACACTGTCTCCAACTACTATGTGTGATTATTACATGTGAATTAAAGTTTTTAATAGAGAAATCATTTAGGTCTCTTATTTTACTTACACACATTCCCTTAATTTCATAAAGCACAAAAACACAAGTAAAGCCTGACATAGGAAGAGAAACACAACAAAAATTGGGGAGAGATGGTAAGATGTATTTGAAAATCCACATACTACACAGGGCTTCAAATTTTTCTTATCATGACATCTACAAGTCTACAATAATACTTCCGAGCCTCTCTGGACAATGTAACCAAGGGCCAGAGGCCGGTATTATGTGCACACTGCCTTACAGCACAAGGGGTGAACAGTGCCAGAGAAAAGAACAATTTCACAACAAACTGCTCTACGGTCCATGACCTCACTAGCCCCATGAAGCTGGCTAGATTTCCAGCACCAGGTGTGACATCCTCTCTGTTGAGTGAACATTAAGTGTTATTAGACAGCTGCTGGGTGCCATGGACATGTGACTTCTTGTACCTGTATGCATATCTTGACATGCTGGTAATTGTAATGGCTCATAGTATTGCAGCTCGTAAGATTATTTAATTGCTTCCCTCTCTTGATAGCTTGCATAGTATTCTGGAACCATGGAAGCTAGACTGCTGGAAAAGTCTTCCTGGTTAGATCCAGCCCAAATAGTCTAAGTCTTGTGTCCTCAAAGGTAGGATATCTTCAGAGGTATGGTCTCATCTTCAACTCCTGAGAGGCAACCTAGGACTACCTCAATAATCTACATTGTTTTGGGAATAATAAGGACTACCCTGACTGGGCATTTGAAAGAAGAAGATTTCTCATGCCTTGTACTAGGGGTTTTGTTGGTATATAGCTTTTGTGGGGAGTATTGCTAACCCAAGTGGCTTAACTTCTTTTAACTCAATACCCTACGCCACACATGCTTGGTCAGCTATATTCATTGCTGCCCTATTCCTAACAGCCAGGAAATAGAAACAGCCCATATGCCCTTCAACAATGAATGGATAATGAAAATGTGGTACCTATAATATACATAGTTGAATAATATTCATCTATGAAAAGACAAAATTTTGAAATTTGCAGGTTATTAGATGGACCTTGAAACGATTTTATTGAGTGAGATAACCCAGACCCAGGAAGACAGACTCTGCAGGTTATCTCTCATTTGTATTTGCTAGCTCCACATCCTTAGAAGTAATGTATATAAGCTGGAGTGATCACAGAAACCAGGAGAGTAAAAAGGGGCCAGTGGTGGGAGGGGAGGGTGCTTGGATGGGTGACATGAAGTAGAAAATGGAACATCTGAGAGGTGGCTCCAATTGGAGAGGAGAGAAGGAGGTCAGTAGGGAAGAAAGAGAGAGACTGGACAAATCACATCAGAGTTGTTGAGGCAGCCCCAAGGCTTTGACTTTGTTGATTAATTAGATGTGCTTTAAATTTTTATACAATATATTTAACCATATTCTTTCCCCTCCTTTAATGCTTCCAGATCTTTCTTACTCCTTCTCTGCCCAACTCCATGCTCTCTCTCAACAAAACAAAACAAACAAAGGCAAAACAAAAAAGACAAAACAACAACAACAACAACAAAACAACTCACCACTTCTATACCTTCCTACAAAACACAAAGCACAGAGTCTGTTTTGTGTTGACCTGGTTCAAGGCTTACCCTGGAGTGTCACTCACTGTTCAACTATAATCAGAGAAGCTCTGTGCAGTAGATGGAACTAACACAGAGTTTCACAATTGGACAGTGTGCAGACAGTGAAAGCAAGCAGCCCAAAATAGCATTCATTTGTGCATGCGATTCAAACTAACATGTTAAAGAGGAAAGCCGAGAGCAACAGAAATGGTATACACAGACTTCAATGAGGTTAATGATTTTTGCATAAAACTTTTTATGATGGGGCAAGACCCTTGTATTGGTCGTAGGCTGTGCTCCAAAGAATAATTTTAATGCTTTAATGTCAGCATAAGGACATTCCCAGAAAACGAATCTTTGGTCTAGTGTCATAACACTTTTATTACTACAGTGGTTCAGTGGGCATGCTAACTAACTATGCATCTGACAATAACTTAAGAGAAAGGGGTTTGCTTGACCAAAGCCAGAATAGCAGAAAGTATGGAGTGAAGTGTTCCAAAGGTTCTCAGACTGTACGAGAGTTTGGGGAATTCTAGACCTACCACCCTTAAGTGGAAATAGAAACATTAAGTGTGTTCTTTAGATACGTGACACAGTCAAAAGAATTGAGACTTTTATTCTTTCCACTCACCTAAGAGACTTTAGCTGACTTCAATTGGGTGGTGTAGCCTTACAGCCGTGTCTTACATAGTTATATAACTTAATAAGCATCTATGCTAGGTCCCAACTCAAGACTGGTCCTTGTTTGTTGGATATTTAAAATGTCCTCTGTGTATCTTAATTTCATCAAACATCTGGGATAAAAAAAAAGAGTGTTCTTATAATGCTTTATGTACAAAATAACTTGCAGTTAAAGACCCTAAATACCTATGCACCTATAAAGTTATTATTTTGGCTACAGCCTGCAAGTGTGAGAACACTCCACATAAATAAGGTAGAGAAGGATTCCTGGCCCACTCCAGCCTCAGATGTTGTTAATGTCATCAGGGTCCTGTGTTTTCCTACAACAGCTGAACTCATGGGCTGGCGGGTCAAAAACCTGGCTGTGCACTTTTCAACTCACATTGAAATCCCATGTCTGGGAAAACACTCAGGAAAATATTATTTGCATTTGCAAGCTTCCTTATGGTCACATTGCTATTTTGGCAAAAGAGGGCAGAAGAGAAGTGTCTGTCAAATGCCTACAGCTGACTTTCCCAGCTAATGTATAATTCTAGATTTACCCTATAATTTTCATTAGGATAACAAAAAATGTCTTAAGCTTTTTATAAAAGATCTATTTTCACAAACCTTTATGAAAATTCACAGAAGCCAGACATAAGCGGCAGAATAAAGCCAAGACTATCAAAATTTACAAAAATTGAAGGTCTATCTAGAGAAACAGACTCCCCTCAACACATACCCAAAAGTGTGCTGGGTCACATTTATAATTAGAGCACATGTTCCACAAAAGCTCATGTTGAAACTGGATTGCACTAGAACAGTACTAAGAGCTGTGACTTTTAAGAGGTAATTAAGTGACCAATGTTAACCTTCATGAAGAGGTCAATGTTGTTATTTAGGAAGTTGGTTTTTCTCTTCTCCTGATTGCCTTCTCTTTGCTGTCTGCAATGTGATGTCTTCTGCTATGCGAAGGTCAGAAAGCCCTAGCCAGATGCCAGATCTTGGATTGAATTTCCCAACCTCCAGGATAATGGATTGATGCGTCTCTGTTCATTATAAATTACCCAGCCTGTGCTATTCTTTTGTAGTAGCCAAGGCAGACTAAGTCTGTGATTGTGTGTAGTCAGGGTGTTGTTAAGGTAGTGGGTGTCAAACCCTTTCTGTTTAACTATTACATAGTGCTATCTTTAGATAAGTAACCAAGAATCTGCAAAGCATTGGGTGTTTTGAAATGCTAGAAAGGATATAAAACCAGACAAGGTTTATTTAGTCAATGTGCTCGCCATTAAAAGGAGAAATCAGAAACTGAAAAGAAAGCTACCTCAGTTCCATGTAACAGGCATTTTTAAAGAAACCCATGGACAGTCCAGTAATAGCATAGAGGAGGCATACTTACCTTCTACGTCAGAAGGAATCTTAGCCCTAGAGTGACCTTACAGAACAGGGCTACCTACCTGGGTCTCATCTCCTACCTCTGGACTGATTCTGAAGAGAAGGACAAACTTCTGAGTCACTATATTTAAAGTTTCCCTGTTTAAAGAATTCAATATAAATACTAACTAATACAAACTGTAAGTTTCATACCTTAGGATAGGATGGAAGGAGAAATTCATGAGTAGGCTGTTATTCATTTACCACCATGGGCTGTTTAAGTACCACCATAGGTACTGAACGCTTCCCAACACAACTCAAGACATTATGTAGGTATTTTATCCTATGGTTGTAGGGCATAGACATGCCTCTCAGCCAGATGTGGACTATGTGCCCCATGTCTCTGAGTCAAGGGATGCTTATGCACGGTTTGTCACAAAACATACATCGTAATTAATACTAATAACTTAAGATACAGGGTCAGAAAGGGCCATGCGGCTGCTATGCTGATTGCTAGATCACACAGGGAGGCCCTTGCCTCCTGTTAGAAGAGCAGCTACTCAGAGACCAGCTGGAGAGGCCACATATGGGATACTCAGCTCAGGCCTCCCACTTGGGTCTATCTTCCAACCAACCGTTGTCTGATGCAAAGCATGTGACTGCACAAGTCACCTTGGGAGAGGATTCATCAACCTGACTCTTCCAACTCCAACTTCTTGAGACAGTCCCAATTATTTGAGACACTTTAGTCATTGTGAAACAAAACAAGAGTCATTTGCCCTTTTGAATCATGATCCACAGTATCCGTACTGATGACGAAATGGCTATTTTATGCCATGGTGCCTTGAGGAAGCTTGCTTTAAGACGAAAGAGAAGGAGTTAGAGAAGAAGGCATAAAAACACCATTCTCAATCACCCCAGACCTAACAACTAGGATCCATCTGGAATTAGAAACGAGTTTACCCAGGATTAAATTTGGCTTCCAGGTAGAACCCCAAATTCTCAGTGGTACATCTTCATGCTAGGCCCTCTAAGTCATGCTACACGAATCATTAAGAGATAGTGCCGCAGACACACTCGGAGACTGATGTCATCATGCCAGTCAACCCAGAAGAGAAAAGGGAAGTGCCTAGAAGTCCCCAGACGAGAACGGGAAGGATACAAAACCTCAGTCCTTTTGCTAAATACTGGTTTGTGACAGTAAAAGATGCCTTAAGGAGTGTATCAAATGATCCAGGAAATATGGAGCAAGCCTGTGACAGCCTGCTCTCGTTAATACCAGCGTACCATTACATAACCTGAATTTCTATGACATCTCCCTCCTCGGAAGTGTGCAAGTGTGCAATAAGTTGGAGCTTACGATGACTTAAGGGCTGTGAACTTGCTGACATGTGCTGGCTGCCAGGACAGGATCAATCCACAGGAAGAGAACAAAACAATCTCCTCTCTCTCTCTCTCTCTCTCTCTCTCTCTCTCTCTCTCTCTCTCTCTCTCTCTCCCTCCTCCTCTCTCTCTTTCCTGGAATCAGTTCTTCTGCCATTGGAAGCTCCTGAGACTTTGTTAACTCACGTTTGCTAGGGTTCTTCATTCGCCTTATGGATAAGCCTGCTAGTTAAAATAAAATAGTAGCCTGTTTAGGTCATTAGTCTAGTCTCTGAATTATATTATATAACTATATTTTTTATTTAAACAAGTTTATTCTGATGGCCACATTGAATCTGCTCAATGTTCAATGAACATTGTTTTCGGTCTTGTATTAGTCAGGGTTCTCTAGAGTCACAGAACTTATGGATAATCTCTAAATAGTAAAGGAATTTATTGATGACTTACAGTCGGCAGCCGAATTCCCAACAATTGTTCAGTCGCAGCTGTGAATGGAAGTCCAAGGATCTAGCAGTTACTCAGTCTCACGCAGCAAGCAGGCAAAGGAGCAAGAGCAAGAGCAAGAGCTAGACTCCCTTCTTCCAATGTCCTTATATTGTCTCCAGCAAAAGGTGTAGCCCAGATTAAAGGTGTGTTCCACCACACCTTTAATCCCAGATGAAAGGCATAGCCCAGATTAAAGGTGTGTTCCTTAACTCGGAGATTCAATCTTCTGGAATCCATAGCCACTATGGCTCAAGATCTTCAAACCAAGATCCAGATAAGGATCTCCAAGCCTCCAGATAAGGGTCACTGGTGAGCCTTCCAATTCCGAATTGTAGTTCATTCCAAATATTGTCAAGTTGACAACCAGGAATAGCCACTACAATCCACCCCTTGTCAACTTGACACAAATAATATCTCATGTTCACATGAAACAATAACAAGGTTGTAAATACGCCTAACATGATATAACTATCCCTCGTACAATCGCAAACTCATTAGTAAATTTACAATGGGCATTCATATTACTTTATAATCCTCGTTTCTGCAACTGGTTACGTGGCCTTAATTGGTATTTATAACTACCTTCCTCTACTACCCATTCTGTATTTCCTTCACCTTCAGCCAGCACCTCAGCAGGTCTTGGCTCTTTTCCTGGAGGATTGACCCATACCTTCATTCCTGATGGGTCTGCGTCCTTTGTCATCCTGCTTGGATTAGGCTGTTGTAGTTTCCCATTGACTTTAATCACAGGACATGGTAGTACTAAGAGACGCCCTAAGGGATCTCCTGCACTCCAGACATAATCTTGCTTACCACCATTGTGAAGAGGTAATCCAATTTCCCCATGGTAATCTGGATCTATCACCCCTCCTAACACTGTTATTCCTTTTTTAGCCTGTTGGTTTAAGGGCATTAGAAGCCCAAAATGACCAGGGGGAAGTCTGAGCTTCCAGTTCAATGAAATGTTTGTTGTAGCTCCTGGTAGGAGCACTCCCCTCTCTGGAGCCAAAACTTCTAAGCCAGCAGAACCTAGAGTTATGGGGACAGGAAGCAAAAATTTTCCTAGAGGGTCACTAGGAGTGATAGTAAGTGGAACTATTCCGTTTTCCACCCCTTGATTCCTGGACCCATGAATCCTGGCTATGGGTGAAACTGTACCATATATCGAGCGCTGATTCAAAGCATATACTGCCTTCTGAAGAACTCTGCCCCAGCCTTCCAAGCTGTTACCACCTAATTGGCGCTGTAACTGCGTCTTCAAAAGGCCATTCCATCTTTCTATCAGCCCAGCTGCTTCAGGATGATGGGGAATGTGGTAAGACCAGTGAATTCCATGATCGTGAGCCCACTGTCGTACTTCTCTGGCTGTGAAATGAGTTCCTTGGTCAGAAGCAATACTGTGTGGAATACCATGACGATAGATGAGGCATTCTGTCAGTCCGTGAATGGTGGTTTTAGCAGAGGCATTACGTGCAGGAAAGGCAAATCCATAACCAGAATAAGTATCTACTCCAGTAAGAACAAAACGCTGTCCTTTCCACGAAGGAAGTGGTCCAATGTAGTCAACCTGCCACCAGGTTGCTGGCTGGTCACCTCGAGGAATGGTGCCATATCTGGGGCTCAGTGTTGGTTTCTGCTGTTGGCAGATCTGGCAATCAGCAGCAGCTGTAGCCAGGTCAGCCTTGGTGAGTGGAAGCCCATGTTGCTGAGCCCAAGCATAACCTCCATCTCGACCACCATGGCCACTTTGTTCATGTGCCCATTGAGCAATGACAGGGATGGCTGGGGAGAGAGGCTGATTGTCCACAGAACGGGTCATCTTATCCACTTGATTATTGAACTCCTCCTCAGCTGAAGTCACCTTTTGGTGAGCATTTACATGGGACACAAATATCTTCACATCCTTTGCCCATTTGGAGAGATCTATCCACATACTTCTTCCCCAGATGTCTTTCTCACCAATTTTCCAATTGTGATCTTTCCAAGTCCCTGACCATCCAGCCAATCCATTGGCTACAGCCCATGAGTCAGTGTATAATCGTACATCTGGCCATTTCTTCTTGCAAACAAACTGTAATACCATGTGTACTGCCCGAAGTTCTGCCCACTGTGAAGATTTCCCTTCACCTGTGTCTTTCAAGGTTGTCCCAGAAAGGGGTTGTAATGCTGCAGCTGTCCACTTCTGGGTGGTGCCTGCATAACGTGCAGAGCCATCAGTAAACCAGGCTCTAGTCTTCTCCTCTTCGGTCAGTTGATCATAGGGAACACCCCATGAGGCTATAGGTGCATGCTTGGCAGCAGATGGCATTGTAACAGGAGTAGAAACCATAGGCATTTGAGCAACTTCTTCATGTAACTTGCTTGTGCCTTCAGGACCTGCTCTGGCCCGATCACGTATATACCACTTCCATTTGATAATAGACTGCTGCTGTGCACGTCCCACTTTATGACTTGCAGGGTCTGATAGTACCCAGCTCATGATGGGTAGTTCAGGTCGCATAGTGACTTGGTGTCCTATTGTCAGACGTTCAGTTTCCACTAAGGCCCAATAGCAGGCCAAGAGCTGTTTTTCAAAGGGAGAATAGTTGTCTGCAGATGATGGTAGAGCTTTGCTCCAAAATCCCAAAGGCCTTTTCTGTGATTCACCTACAGGGGCCTGCCAGAGGCTCCAAACAGCATCTCTATCAGCCACAGACACCTCAAGTACCATCGGATCTGCTGGGTCATATGGTCCAAGTGGTAGAGCAGCCTGCACAGCAGCCTGAACCTGTTGAAGGGCCTTCTCCTGTTCCAGGCCCCACACCACTGGACTCCTAAGAATTTCACTGAGGTAGATGGTCCTTGAATTTTGGTTGGATTTATTTCCCATCCTCTGATACGCATATGTGTTACCAATGAGTCCAAAGTGGTTGCTACTTCCTGCTCACTTGGTCCAATCAGCATAATGTCATCAATATAGTGCACCAATGTGATATTTTGTGGAAGATCCAAACGATCAAGATCCCTTCTAACTAAATTATGACACAGGGCAGGAGAGTTAATATATCCTTGAGGCAAAACTGTGAAGGTATACTGTTGGCCTTGCCAACTGAAAGCAAATTGCTTCTGGTGGTCCTTATGGACAGGTACTGAGAAGAAGGCATTTGCCAGATCAATAGCCGCATACCAGGTGCCAGGAGATGTGTTAATTTGCTCAAGTAAGGAAACTACATCTGGTACAGCAGCTGCAATTGGAGTTACTACCTGATTTAGTTTTCGATAATCAACTGTCATTCTCCATGATCCATCTGTTTTCTGCACTGGCCAGATAGGAGAGTTAAATGGAGATGTGGTGGGAACCACCACCCCTGCATCTTTCAAGTCCTTGATAGTGGCAGTAATTTCTGCAATTCCTCCAGGAATACGATACTGTTTTTGATTCACTATTTTCTTTGGCAGAGGCAACTCTAAAGGCTTCCATTTGGCCTTTCCAACCATAATAGCCCTCACTCTACAGTTCAGGGAACCAATATGAGAATTCTGCCAATTTCTGAGTATATCTATCCCAATTATACATTCTGGAACTGGGGAAATCACCACAGGATGTGTCCGGGGACCTACTGGACCTACTGTGAGTCGGACATCAGTCAAAACTCCATTAATTACCTGCCCTCCATAAGCCCCTACTTTAACTGGAGGGCCACAATGTTTCTTGGGATCCCCTGGGATCAGTGTCAACTCAGAACCAGTATCCAGCAGACCCCGAAAAGTCTGATTATTTCCTTTTCCCCAGTGTACAGTTACCCTTGTAAAAGGCCGTAGGTCCCTCTGGGGAAGAACTGGAGAAAGGGTAACAGCAAAACCTTTGGGTGTCTTATCAAGATCCTTCCTCAGCGGAACCTGGCCACCCCTTCATTCAAGGGGTTCTGGATCTGCAAACTGTCTCAAGTCTGGAAATTGATTCACTGGCCGAGATTGCTGTTTACCACGATCTAATGTAGCCTTTCTTTCATTTGGCTGTTTACCACGATCTAATGTACCCTTTCTTTCATTTGTTTGAGAATTTTTCTGCTTATACAGATCAAACAAATATGCAGTAGGCTTCCTATGTATTTCATTCCTGGAAACACCATGATTGGTTAGCCAGTACCAAAGGTCCAACCGAGTCATGCCATTATAAATTTCATCTCTCCTGTGCTGACCATTACGGGGTATGTTATTATAAACATTCTTTTGTCTACCCTGTCCATTATAATAACTGGAATCACCTTGTCTCCGGCGATTCAATGCTGCCACCTGGCCCTTGTTACCTCGGAATCCAACTAAACCCAGTGAATTTAATTCATCTAATTGAGCAGAAGCATCTCCAATGCTAAGATCTGGCACAAGGAAAAGGGAAAGAACAAAACCCTTCAAATGTGCCGGTGCCCCTCTCACCAATTTTCGTCTTATAGAGCTGGTGAAGGGCATATCTTCTGGACCTTCCCATTGTGGACAATTATGCTTTACACAATATATCCACTCTAGCATTGCAATTTCCCTAAGTCTTAAAATCCCTTCATCAACACTAAGCCACGGAATATCAGGCATCTCCAAGTCATTTCCAGTAGGCCATCTTTTGATAAACACCTCAGCCAACCATTCAAACAAACTTTTGGCACCTTTTTTAACTATGCGAGCTTCCGTATTAAACCTAGAATCTCTACTCAGAGGACCCATGTCAATAAACTCAGCCTGCTCTAGTTTTATGTTCCTTCCACCCTTATCCCACACCCTTAAAATCCATTCCCACACATATTCACCAGGTTTCTGCTTGAATGAATTAGCAAACTCATTAAGCTCCTTAGTAGTGTAGCGAATTTCCTCATGGACTATACTTTCTACCTCCCCTCTAGGAGCCTGTTTTGCTTTGAGTCTGGTTACAGGTCTAGAAGAAACTATTGGTGGGCCGTGAGCAGACTCTGCAAAATTAATTTCCTCATGTGGGGAAGGCATTATTTCAAGAGGTGGGGCTGAGGGTACTACTTCCTCAGGTGGGGCAAACCCTTGAGAATCTGAAGATTCAAAATTCTCAGCTTCAACATGGTCTTCCCACACATCCCCGTCCCATGTTGTAGGATCCCATTCTTTGCCAATTAGAGCCCTTACTTTAACTGTTGACACACTCTGAGGCTGAGACTTGAATTTTCGCTGTAGTTCAGCCAACCTTACAATGAGAGTTTCCGTTTGATTTTCTGCAACTTGAGCTCTGTTGCTACAAGAGAGAAGATTTTCTTCAAGGACACACTTAGCAACTTTTAGATCGTTTACTTGTGTCTGGAGCCTTTCGATTTTATCACACAACTCCTTCCTTTCATTCATCATTCTTTCCACAGATACTAAGAGCAGCCAGCCAGTAAAATCATTTTCCGATTTTTTCCCCATCTTGTAGAAAGCTTTGTGCACTGAATCACCTAATTCATTAAGAAAATCAAGGGCATTAGCTTCTTTAAGTTCGGAATATAGTTTCAACCATGGGTCTTCAAAATTCTCTGAGCTCCCAGGAGGGAGAGAATCTGGAGAGGTTTCAATAGTTGAAAGTGCTGGTGGATCAACAAGCCAATTCCAGTATTTTAAAAGATTCATCCTTGTACTTCTGTTACTCTAGAACCACTCCTGGTACCAACTTCTGTATTAGTCAGGGTTCTCTAGAGTCACAGAACTTATGGATAATCTCTAAATAGTAAAGGAATTTATTGATGACTTACAGTCGGCAGCCGAATTCCCAACAATTGTTCAGTCGCAGCTGTGAATGGAAGTCCAAGGATCTAGCAGTTACTCAGTCTCACGCAGCAAGCAGGCAAAGGAGCAAGAGCAAGAGCAAGAGCTAGACTCCCTTCTTCCAATGTCCTTATATTGTCTCCAGCAAAAGGTGTAGCCCAGATTAAAGGTGTGTTCCACCACACCTTTAATCCCAGATGAAAGGCATAGCCCAGATTAAAGGTGTGTTCCTTAACTCGGAGATTCAATCTTCTGGAATCCATAGCCACTATGGCTCAAGATCTTCAAACCAAGATCCAGATAAGGATCTCCAAGCCTCCAGATAAGGGTCACTGGTGAGCCTTCCAATTCCGAATTGTAGTTCATTCCAAATATTGTCAAGTTGACAACCAGGAATAGCCACTACAGGTCTCTAGCCAAAAGGAGCCAAAACTAGACCAAGGTTTGCTAATAGACTGGAAGGGCAAACTAGAAGTTTTATATTTCAGTAGAGATGCTTGTCTCTGCCAAAACCATTGTCAAAAGACAAGTAGCTTCACTGAGAGATGACTGAAGAGTGTGTTTTCCTCACCCGTGATTGAAGTTTAAGTTCCAAGTACTCACCATTTATCTTTGTACAGAGTATCTGCCCAACCTCTCTCTTTGCTAGGAAGAATTTGGAGTTATAGTTTGTTGTAAAGTGCATCCTGCCCGATCAACCTTTGGAACCCATTGAAATGTTAATACATACAAGTTAGTCTCTGAGAAATGGAGGCCCTAATAGGGATTTTCCTGGGGCCAAATAGGGGTTGTCATAATGCCCTATGGGAGTAATTTATCCAAAAACCAATTCTGCTTCCTTAATGCAGTGTAATACTTTCTACAAGAGCAAACCTGCTAAGAAGACACAAGCTATGTTATGAAGGCATAATTTAAATTATGACTCTTCAGTAAGGGAACCTGCAGTATGAGTGGACTTGATATCATATGGAATGCTCAGATATTTGAAATAACTGTATGACATGGCTGGAGTGTTACTAAACATGAATATTTCAATTACAAGTTCAAGTGACACCCCTTCCTCAAATATTGTTCCGATTCTCACCCCTCTCAGCATCAGTGTTCCAATACTGAGAGCGACATGGGCTTCTCAGAGTTGTTGACTGTCTTCTAGGGCAACCAGCTAATTATAAAACAAAAGTCCGTTCATTAGTCAACATCTTTTCCAGAGGAAGGAAAAAAATGTGTGTTCGAAAGATGACTTTCAGTTTTCCCAAATAATAATTGCTCTAGGAAAAAAAAATAGCTTTTTTTAAAAGAAAATTTCTGGATGCTTTGTTGTATTATAACCATTAATCCTGAAGAACAGGCTAGTCCTCAGCTTACTAGTCAGCCCAGGAACAGTCTTAATGGAAGCCCAGGGTTCTGTGACTATTCTAAGACAGACGTTCTGGGAACCTGCACAGACCTTACTCCTAACTGCCTGACCTAGAATGCATCCCTTCATACTTTTGCAGGCCTGTTTCCTCCTCTACAAAATTAAAATGAACTAGAGACTCCTGTAAATGGCTTCTATTAAATGCTATAGATATTAGATAGGTCATTGTCCTCGGGCATTCAATTCTTGCTTGATATGGCTGTTACCCATTTAAATGATTCAAGGAGCTATGATCTACTCAATGTGCATTCAGGGATTCCCAATTTGGGTAGGGAAATGAGCCTGAAGTCATATGACATACCCAAGCAGTGTGTGCCGGTCGCTACCTATATTAGTCCCTCATTGCTCCAAGGCAGGTCTTGAAGACTTCCCTCCTAACAACTTAGCCTTTCTGCACCTACCATCAGTGAGACAAGTTCAGCGATAAATCCAAGGACACTGCCTCACAGGTTTGACCCTCACTTGGGTATCAAGAGCATCCTCCCAAGACACACATGGCCCTGTGCAGTGCCTGTCTTCACTCAAACACTGAATACAGCCCAGATGATGGTTGTTCCTACTTATTGTTCCTATGAATCATCTCTGTTATTAAACAGGCTAAGATATTATATCCATATCTCACAAATGCAGCTGCTTATGCACAAAGCATATTTAGATATAACAGTAAGGGGCCGGAGTTGGGTCCGCTTCTATTGTCCCCTCCAGCTACCTTGCATCTCTAGACCCAGGAGTGTTCTTGTGATTCATGCATCAGCCCAGACAGTAACGGTAATGGCAACAGAGCTTGGGTAACACAAGTATTCAGGGTTTAGGGAAAAAACTATAAGAGATCTTGAACTGATGTAAATACTCAAAACCAAGACCATCTTATACCTCAAAAGGGAGTGGTTTCAAAAAATTGAGTGTTTTCATAGCTGTGTCCCCAAGTTGTTCTGAGAATTACGTTGCTGATGGGGAACATTTGTGGTAGAAATGCACAAAGACTCATAGCAAAACAAGCAGGAATGAAAAAGTACAAAAGTGGTGTAAATGACACAGGCATATTGGAAGGCAGCCAAGTTTGCATAAAGAGAGTTGCTACTGTTTGGGCAGAAATAAGACTGATGGTTGCCTTGGGCTCCTCCTAATGTGTCACACAATGATGCTGTTTCAGGCTGGAAAATACTTTAGCAGGCAGTTTTCAGTGTGCAAGCTCCCAGCTCCAACTTGGGTGGAAGTAAGAAGGGGTGATGTTTGCAGAGCCGCTTCCACCTTAATAGCATTTACAGCCTCCGTTAAGTCTGGGGGGGATATGTGGTGGAGTGGAGCAGCCATCCTGACATGCAAAGATCTCTGGGGAAGGCAGGCCTTTATGAAATTACCCTAACAATGGAGAGTGTCTCTGGGGGCCAGCTCAGTAGCTAGATCATCATACCCCACATTTCCTAACTCTGTGTCATAGTGGCTTCGTGAGCTGGAGTGTGTGCGCCCATGACATTTCTTCCACTGAATATGTAATACTTAGAGGACCTCCCCGACCCCCGCCCTTCAAGCCACAGCAGGAAGTAAGATGAAACAGGAGCAGACAACAGATGCAAGCCTTACACGTGGCTAAGTTTCCTCATGCAATAGCAGGAAGCATCCTCTTCCATAGCTGACTGTCTTCAAAGCCTTTTTAAGGCAAAGTGTGTCCCAAAATATTAATATGGAAAAAGTTAAGTTCTAACCAGCAGGATGTTATTCTAATCAGAGTCCTTGGAACATGGAATTGTTCTTTCTAAGACTGACTTTCTTATTTAGTCACTACATTCAAGTGCAATGTTGTTTAATGCTATAATGTGAATAGAAAATCTTTTAAAAATCACATATTATCATTTTTCTAATAGAGTCTATTTATTCAGGGGTAAAACAGAACTGATACATTAAATGTTAACATAAAATGTATGCTCACTTAGACCTAGATTTGCAGATTCTCAGGTAGGTAATGAATATAAATATTGGCTTCACAATAGGTATTCCTTCTCCAGGAACTCTGCATTGAACATGTTACTTTTTAACACTCTTCCGGAAGTGTCCAACTCTTGACAATGTCCAATATGACACCGTCAACTGCAATTGTACTGGACCACACTCATAGATATCCTGAGCCACGTGTGGTCCAAACACCACAGGCTGGACACACGTGGATCTAAGAAACCTGCATCATATTTTCTAGGGTGAATCGTTGTGCCTCATAGTTTTAGGGCTTGATTTCCTTCAAGCAAGCTGGAGTTGAATAAAGACAAGGCAGTTGCTGGCCTCTCCATCTCCTTGGCCTGAGAAACAAGAAGCCGCTTCCTAGACACACAGCTGCCAGATCATCCCAGGGCTAGCTGCCACCTACCTTCTCCTCCAGGGCTTCTTCTTTCATCCTGAAAGCTACTTCCCAAGAAAGTTCTACGGTGCATGAACCTTGTGAGGAAGCCACCCCATCCCCCTGCTCCATCAGCCTTGTCAGGTTTTCACCCTTCATGCTGAAAGATTGCAATCAAACATAAATGGACTCTCCATTCCCAGAGAATCAGGTTCACTGGGGGGCTTTCGAAGTCCCTGTAACAACCCCAGAACAGAGATCTGCTTGGCACGTGGGCATTCAGCAATGAACAAACATGGTTTGTTTTTTGTTTTTTTTTTCAGTCCTGTGATTTTTGTCTCAGTCAAACTCCCACATTGAGTTTTTCTCTCATTCTCAACTGACAAGAGCTTCTGTCACCACCATCGACAAGTCTCCTGTGTGAAGACGATCCCATGCGTAGCCCAGGCTGTGATCACTGTTCTCAGCTCTTGAGCCCATAGATGTTTACAGGGGACAAGCCACTTCTGTGTGATTCAAGGCATTGCTAATTAAAACCCGTTACCTTCCTAAGGGCAGATATAGTCTCCTCCCAAACAACATTTGTCTGTCCCATTAGCATTAATGGGAGTAACACAGTGCATCAAGAGGAGAATGGTCCCCTTGGGTCTTTGAACTTAAGTCTACTTCAAAACTGAAACCGATATATACAATGGTATCACTGATGCCATTAAAGATCATTATGGTTTACTGCAACTTTTATAAAAAGTAATTGTAAGCTCCATGAAATACAGTTGGCTCCTGGGAGTTGTGCATTATTAGACTGAGACTGGACAGAATAAAATGAATCGCACTGTAATACTTAAAAAATATACATTTTGTCCAAGGGAATTTATCAGATCCCGCCAATCTTAGGCAAGGGTCTGTGCTCACTAAGACAGTGCGTTTGGGTAGATATTAAAAGCATGTGTACCAGGCCAAAATTCAGGAAGAGATCCGGGAAGGGATGCAACTCAGTGTCTGTGTTTACAGCGGTACATCAGTGGGCTGCTATAAAATGCAGTCACCTTGTGTTTCTATAAGACCTTTCATTTGCATAGTCCTAAACTGTTTACAGCCATTGTATAGCCGAGGCACTAACTGTTTCAGAGGGAGAAAGGAGAAGGCATTTCTTCCCCTAAACTGTTGAACAGAGGTTTAGAGGGCAGAATGGAGATCGAGGTGAGGGATAAGTTAAAACAAAGGATTTGGTAACCCACTTGACATTGCCAGTCGGAAGGATTAAAGCAGTGGGGAGGCAGGGTCTGCAGAATTAACTGTTGCATACACTGTCCTATAAGACAGCTGAGTGTGAGTGACAGCCTTTATTTGTGACCTCATTAGTCATGTGACCACGAGTACATTTAATGTTTTTTTTTTTCCTTATGCAAGATGGAGACCGCAAAGCAGTATCTCATCTGGTTATTGCAAAGATTAAGTGAATTAATATGTATACACATGGTTTGAATAGTGTCTGGCCCAGAATACGCACTTAGTAAATGTTAGTCACCATATTAACCTTTAAGCCCAGCCATGGCTGCGTGATCCACGGGAAAACAGCAGGGGTGGGCATGGAGGGGGTAGGGAAGAACTCGAGTGCAGAGAGAACTGCATTCCTCACTCTAATCTCCTCAAAGGCAGTTCCATGTTACCCTGTTCATGGACAAACTTCTATGGCTCTCTAAAACAAAAGTCCCTGGAGAAATATAATGTACAGTCTAGGTGGGTATGGGACCTGTTCTGAGGAAGGAGAGAAAGACTGTGTTCTCTGGACCCTCCAGAACAGGTAGACTAAAGGCCCAGTTTGGTGCCTCTACCACCATCTGGAGGCAGCTTGGACCTCAGGGCTCTACTTCTGCCACATGCATAGTTAGCCATGGACCCCCTTTCCCTACTGATAAATTGTTTCTGCAGCTTCAAGTGTCACATGAACTAGAACTTCCAAGGAATAATGCTTTCTCTGTGAATACCACAGTTCTGAATCTGCAGAAGGCTGGCATATGCCCCAAACCCAAACACCTCTTTCTACTGTCTTTTTGTGTACATGGCTCCCCATCTAGCCATTGAACAGGAAAGGGGGTACCAATTAAGGACTCCTTCAACCTGTTAAAAATACCTTTATTTCCAACAGGACAGTTCCTTTCGTCTGGAATCCTTGACACCCTCTTTCCTAACACAGGCCACACTTCAGTGAAATCATCTATGGCTCTCTCCACTGGACTGTAAATGGGTAAAAACGACAGCATATTTTATCTTTATACTAGCATGGTGTCAATATTCGCGGACACCCAAATATTTATGAAATACAAAACTTCTGGGCAAATGAGTTTGGCAAATCATATCTTAGAGCAAGGAGTCTTAAAAGCATTCTCACGGTTAATTCATGTTCAAATACTACAAATCCGTCCCTCCGTGTTCTTGGAGGTGATTTGATTTGCTTCAAAGTTGCCTTCAGATTTCTTAGCTTTGAAGCAATTACATAAATGCTAAATTGGACATTTTTTTTTATTTTTAAATGTCAGTAATAATAAACCAAGTCTAGATTTGCTTTTTAAATGTAATGAAAGTAAAATTAGACTACCAGATCAATTTCACAGATTATTTTTTATATATTGGGATTTAAGCAGACTAACAAAAACTCTGGTCCCCAGAAAGCTTAGTGTTCAAAAGCACCAGCTTAATAAGTTTTTCTTATGTCTATTTAGCATCTCAATAAACCTTATCAACCTCCTTTCATTCCACTGGCAATTTTCTGACCTCCAAACTGAAGACTGGAGCCCTGAATTCTGCTCATGGGTGGGTAATCACAGCAAAGCCCGTAGCAGAACCTATCCCCACACCACAAATACATCATCTTCAGCATTGTAAATCAAAGCCTCAAAAAGCATCATTTAGCCTGCAGCTAAAATTGCTTGTTTATCAGATGGTGCCTGGTTTAACGGGAAGCAGCCCCTTGTAAATCTCTGGGACCTTTTACAGCGGATACTTAAGCAAGCACATCGGCTCCTGGGAGGCTTTCTGAGAGCTTTAATGACTGTGGGCTGCTAAAAGATCCAGGTCTCGGTTTAGCTAAAGTGGCCATGGGTACAGTTTGGCTCCATTTTGTAAACTCACAAAGATAAGGCGTCTGCCGTCTCCAAAGGGAGATCGAGCATTTGTTTCTTGGGGAATCTTTATATCCAAAGTGTTAATGTTCTTGTGGCTTTGGATATTTTGACCTTTTGTCTGCTAACTTTTGATTTACTGAGGGAGAGAGTTCTTCCTCTCAGCTTTATGGCCACTCAGGAAAGACGGTGAAATGCATGTGACTCTGCAAACTTACATGGGAAAATCTGAACGCCGCACATATCACAGACACTGGCAGTGCGTGCTGGTTCGCCCGGCCACATCCAGCCACATCCAGCCACATCCAGCACTGCGGCACCGCAGTTACACCAAAGGCTTCTTTGCTGGGGCAGTTAATCCGAAACTGCAGACTCTGCTGGAGGCTTGCTCACCTCAGCACTATCCTTCTCAGAAAGAAAACAGTTTCTAAATTCTGGCTATGTAACCATAGGTAGCAGAGGGAAATTGTTCACCGAATTCTCACTGGTTTCAAAACGTAACTGGTTGCTAAAGTCATGAATAGCTTATTGACTAAACATGCCACCAAGGGCCTAGGCAGCCCACCAGCTAGCTACTCTTCTAATGGCTAATACAAGAGCTGGGTGCAATTCACTAATTAAAGAAATCTTTTGCACGTTCTTTCATACATACCTTCTTTCTGATCGGAGTTAATTAAAGTATTCTTAACACCCTCGCCTGACATGGAAGTAGTTCCCTGGAGAAGCAGAGCTGAAGCAAAGCACAATTCAGAGGGTTCATCTCTGGTTTCCAGGCAATAATAAAGTGTCTCCGTGTTAAGTTATAGCCATCATGTCTGAGTTTCAAAACACAGCCTTTTACCCCTAACACTATCCCTTTTCTTGATAAGATGTTTGGCTCCATTCCAGGCTAAGAGTTTTGTCTGAGGGTTTTAACTGTGGTTGAGTACTTTCACTACTCTCTAAGCAAGCTGTGGGGAAGCTGCTCTCCACTTGGCTTCGTGTTGATGGCAGGCATTCAAGCTGGGGACTCCTGAGGATAAGTTTACATACTTATCATAAAA
Source organism: Mus musculus (assembly GCF_000001635.26). Classification (NCBI taxonomy): domain Eukaryota; kingdom Metazoa; phylum Chordata; class Mammalia; order Rodentia; family Muridae; genus Mus; species Mus musculus. The sequence continues at coordinate 74,410,100 of NC_000068.7, forward strand.
GCTAAAAATATGTGCACCTGTTGCAACCTGCTGAAATCACAAGCTGGTGCAGCACTTGGGAAATAAAACTTAAGTGACTCACATGCTCCCTGCAAATAGACTTTAGACATTTCTTCCTCCAAACCCAGCACCAAGAGGCATTCTGTAATACCCAAGCAAATTAGAAGGCAGATGATGTTGCCGAGTCCCTGAATGCTTTCTTAAAAAATTGTCTATCTGCTAACCACACTTTCAGATGCCTGTCTTATAGTGCCTCTAACTGTAAGGCATTGTAAGGGGACCCTCTCGTGCCATATCGACATCACACAAAATTTAGTTTGCTCATTCATTCCTTCATTCACTCATGGAACAATGTCTCTGGTCTCAAAGAAGTATACAATCTTGTAAGTATCTGTCAGCCTTTAGTCACTGTGAGACAATGAACATAAAAGAGAAAACATCTCTAGTGACTCTCCATTGAGGAGGTTACAGCACATAGTTAGTTGGCCTGTTGCTTTTAAGTCTATGAACACTGTCCATGATGGTGGGAGCTCATGATGGGGAAGGTTGCTCACTTCATGGAAGCCAGGGAGCCAAAGACCATTCCCCTAATATTTCCCTCAAGAACATGAATCACCTGCAGCTAAATTCCATCCCTTAAAACTCCACCCTCTTCCCAGAGCACCACCTGACGGCCAAGCTTTTACCACGTGAGACATTCTCAACCCAAACTGTACAGGATCACATTCATCAATGAAAATAACAAAAGTGTAAAGTTGCAATGGGACAAGAGCGTCAAAGGGGGCATCCGGAATACTTAGAAGAATGTCTGAAAAGAAGGAGTCCACCTACCTTGAAAAATCGGGAACAAGACACCCACGGAGATGGCACAAGGGTCAGAGAGATAAGTCAGATGGTAATTCTCTCTAATATAGAACAACATGTTCCAAGGTCACTAAAAGAGAGAACTCTGAGAAGGCCAGGCTAACCGAATGGAAGACAATGAAGAGGAGCCTGGTACAAGTTAAGCCTGGGCCTTGTGACCCTCCTCAGTTTATACTCAAATGCTTTGTGCTCTTCTTCTGAGCCCTGTGAATCACGGAAGGGTGCTAAGTAGAAGCTAATGCAATCAAGGCTGCATTTTGAAAAGGCTTCAGTCTGCCGGGTAGAAAAAGATTGGAGACCACTAGGACTTATTAAGAGGGAGATGTACATTTTCAGGCAAGAGACAGTGAAAGTAGAGTCAAAGGTGGTGATGACGTTGGGGTCTCTGGTAACGCAGTCAGATTTGAGAAATATCCAAAGGTAAAAATCAAGAAAATTTAGTGATCTGATATTTAAGATGCAGAAAGAGACACACTGGGCATTGCTCCTAAGCATCTTTTATATAACTGAATGTCTGGAGATGTGAATTAGTATCCTAGACCAGACTGACAAAAACAAACTAACAATTAACAACAACAACAACAAAAACAGGGCAGGGAACAGAGATATGGTAGATTGTAGATGGCTCCAAAGCATCTGGGAACATTAGGTAGGCAGCTTGGTAAAATATCCTGGAGCTCCCAGAGTAATACATAAAGAGCTGGGCAGTGATGCCATGTGTATTTCAGTGTTTTCCAGTATTTCCATAACAAACCAACACACAGAGAGATGCTTAAACAACAGAGAATTACTTTCTCATTGTTCTTGAGGCTTGAAATTCAAAATCAAGTGTGCTTTAGAGTTACCTCTTCCTAAAGACTCTGAAAAGAGTAGTTCCTTGTGATTCCAGCTTCTGTTGGCGCCCTGTGATCCTAGATATTGCTGATCTCATGGCCAACCCACTCCAGCCTGCCTATGTCCTCCTTGTCTCTGTATCTCCCTCTTGCTTGTCCCTTCTAGGATCCTTGTCATTATCTCCAAGATCCACACATACAATCCAAAAGGGCCTCAACTAGGGTCCCTTTCTATTAATACAGCTGCAAACACTCTTTTGCCAAACAAGGTCATGGTCATAGGTCCTGAAGGTTGGAATGTAGGCATACGCTTTGGGGAGTTACCCTTTTAAGACACCACAGCATCCATTTGTCACATGAGTGAAATCACCCAAAGAGACCAAAGGAGAAAATAGCTTAAAATTGTGCCCGGAGGGACTACAATACTTAGTCTGCTGTGTAGGAAACCACTACCTGTCAACCATGTCCACTGGAGTCTGAGATAGTTATCAATTAGAAACCCCAATCTTCCCATAACCCTTCATTCTCCTCCATTGCTCCTGGCTTTTATACCCTCCCCAACAACCTGTTTTCTCAAGTTTTTCTGCCCAGCACAGTTATCACGTAATTAGCACTCTTGGGACTGGAGCAATGGCTTAGTGGTTAAGAGTTCTTGTTGCTCTTCCAGAAGACCTGAGTTTGGTCCCTAAAACCCATGTTGGGTAACTCACAACTTGCTGTAACTCCAAGTTCCAGAAGATTTGATGCCTTCTTTTGACCTCCATTGACACCTGCACACATATGGCACACATATACACACACAGTTAAATAAATAAAATTTAACATGCTCATGAATTACTTTCTAAAATGTTATACATATGTCAAAGTGTGTGTGTGTGTGTGTGTGTGTGTGTGTGTGTGTGTGTGTGTGTATTGATGCTTTGTGTTTCTATTTCTCTCATACTTCCCTTCAGAGCATTGACTATAGCACTGAACATCTGACATATCCACTGGATACTTATTGATAAGACAGTATTAGCTTTCTATTATTAATTTTCTAGTATTTCTAGCAAGCTATAAACTTTGTGATGTAGAACAATAATTTGTTTTCTTATATTACCTATCTTAGAAGCCCTACACAGGCCATGATGCACTAGCATGATTATATGGTCAAAGCTTTGTTCCTTCCTGGAGGCTCTAGGGAAATCAATGTCTTTACCTTTTCTCCTTTGTCACATATCCCTGCACTCCTTGCCTCATGGTGCCACTCCTGCTTCAAAACCAACAACAGCCAGTTCTGTGCACATCTCATCGTTCTGACTCTTCTTCTCCCTCTTCCCTTTTTAACCTGTCTTGGCATTAGATGCACCCAGATGATCCAGGCAAACTCCTTGTATTAGTTATCTTGGGCGTTTGAATGAAGACTGGAGTGGAATCTGATAGACATCTATCTTTCACCATCTCAGAAACTTCCACACATAGCCCCTTGATAGCATATAGGAGACTGCTCAGTCAGCCTGTCCTCCTCCACTGAAGGAAGGCTCCATCTTTTTTGTGTGCCCTTACTTTCTGTTTCAGGAGAAGACTTGGAAGAGATTCTGAGTCCAACATTAGTTCTTAAAAATAGTAACTTAATCTCTGCTTATGTTAAACTAACGTTGTTTAACAAGCTACCTATAAATGTAAACCTTTCCATTCTAAAAGCTGATGCTGTTTTAAGAATACTGCATCCAAAGTATGGTGAGTAGCATACTGTTACAAGATGGCACAGAACCCATGTCTTGTCATTTATTATGTTAACTAGAGTGGCTACCTCTGCTACTGTGTTTGACTCTATTCATCTGGAACATGTAAGACATACACAAGCAAAGATGTCTTCTTTGACATTTACTCTGTTCCTAGAATTATCTAACAAACAGATGGCCTCTTCTGGTTGAGCTAAGCTGGGGAGGCAAGGCTACCCCACAGTAAAGCTCAGAGGTGCATGAAACGTGAACACTACGCACAGTGCTAGATAGGTGAGCCATCATTGTGACAGTGCCTCTACAAAATAACCAAGTATCTTTCAGGTAAATAAAAGTTTATTGATGAACAAATAATATGGAGGATCCTGGAGACAGCAAGGAGAGATCTGCTTGACCAGTTAGGGTCTCATCATCATTCTCCATGCTGACGAGACAAGAAGGACATGTCATGATACTTTTCTATATTCATTCCCAAATGGAAGCACTCTAGATAAAGTGAACTCAGAACTCAACAGTTAGATGAAAGCGCTGCTGAGAAGACTTTGAACACACTAACATGAGTAGGATTTTTCACAGCCTGTGTACAAATTAGTTCCATGCTTCTTACACATTCCTTAAGATATGTATTGCCCTGGTGTTTTTGTTTTGTTTTGTTTTTGTCAACTTGATGCAAGGTAACATTATCTGGTAAAGGAATCTCAACTGAGACAATACCTCCAACCAGATTGTGCAGATAGGCAAGTCTGTAAGGCATTTTGGGGCTCAGACCACTGTGGGTCCACCACTGGGCAGGTAGTCTTGAGGTATATAAGAAAGCAAGTTAAACAAACCAGAGGGAGCAAGCCAGTCAACAGCATGCCTCCATGGCCTCTGCTTCATTCCTGCCTCCAGGTTCCTGCCTTGAGTTCCTACTTGGACTTCCTTTGATGTTGGACTATGATGTGGAAGCAAAAGTCAAATAAACCAAACAAAGCAATTCCCCAAGTTGCTTCTGGTCATGGTGTTTTATCATGGCATGAGAGATCCTAACACACTGTGCTTGAAACTTTATTTTAACTTGACACAAACTAGAGTTATGTGAAAGAAGAGAACCTCAATCGAAAAAAAATGCCTCCATAAGATCAAGCTGTAGGGCTTTTTCCTGATTAGTGATTTGTAGGCGGAGATGTTTCAAAGCCTACTTTAATTAGGGATTTTTAGTGCTTTGACCTCTCTTCTAGCCCTCCGACAAAAGGTATGAGAGAAAGATGGTTAATCGGACAAAGGGATTTAACTACTTTTAGAAGTAGTTCTCTGGGGCAATTCCAATCTTCATTATCAGAATATCAGCAGTTCAGTCCAATAGCAAACACCAAAAACAAACCAGAAATAGTGACTCGATCCAGCAGAAACTGTGAGACTGCCAAACCGGCGGAGTCAGCGTATTCGGCAAGAATCACTGGGAATACCAGGAGGAGTTCTTTGGCACATTTCTCTCTACAAAGTCCCAAGTTAAGAGCAAGAGAGTTAGCCGGGCGTGGTGGTGCACGCCTCTAATCCCAGCACTCGGGAGGCAGAGGCAGGCGGATTTCTGAGTTCGAGGCCAGCCTGGTCTACAAAGTGAGTTCCAGGACAGCCAGGGCTACACAGAGAAACCCTGTCTCAAAAAGAAAAAAAAAAAAAGAGCAAGAGAGTTTTCTCACCTCACTATTTATTTAATGGGTTCCATTTAAACTCTTTCCAAACATCACATCATCCAACTCTTTCCAAGCATCCACCTCAGCAAAACATCCTCTCCAAGACAGCTTCCAAGAAAACATCATGTGACAGAACTGAGTTTCCAAAGAAATCAGAAATTTACCCTTCAGTGATTGGTGGAGCAGGCCCCAGCCCTTTGTGGGTGGTGTCATCCCTGAGCTAGTGGTCCTAGGTTCTTTAAGAAAGCAGGCTGAACAAGCCAATAAGCAACACCCCTCAATGGCCTCTGCATCAGCTTCTGCCTCCAGGTTCCTTCCTTGTTTAAGTTTCTGTCCTGGCCTTCTTTGATGATAAGCAGCAACAGGAAAATGTAAGCCAAATAACCCATTTCCTCCCCAACTTGATTTTGGTCATGATGTGTCATCACAGCAGTAGCAACCCTAAGACAGACAGACAAACAGCTGACACACACACACACACTTTTAGATTAGCATTTTTAAAAAGCTTAAACGTAAAATATATATATATATATATATATATATATATATATATATATATATATATATATATATATATACATACATTCAGTATTCAGATACTGTGATACCAGTATCTGAAGCAACATAAGTGCCCTTGGATGTATCACTGGATGTGTGTACATATGCACAGGGGTGTATACGCATGTGACAGGGAGCTTAGAAACGCATATAACCTTATCAGAAAAGCATATTCCAAACCTTTCCCAGCTATGCCATGCCCAATGACTGCCAAAGGAAGGGGTAGCATTGGCACAAAGGCTGTTAGCTCCCAGGGTTATCTGGCAAACCCGTAGCGAGTTCCGAGGAGGACGTTAGAACTGGTAGGAAAGCTGGTGATGGTAGTGAGGGCTGACAATGTCTACTCTTTGGCTTTGTAGCTTTCCAGAATCAACACATTTTCTCCTGTCTGGCACTTTTGGCTTTGTAAAATCCCCAGTGGCAAGATACTATATTTTGAAACACAATAGATCACCCTGCACGGTGACTGCTTGATGACTGGAGAGCTCTCATGGCTGCCTCAATTGAATGGGGTTTATGAGTCATTACTGGCTCACAAAAGAACCACCCATCTGTGCACACTGGGGAAAAAGAGGCTCACTGAAGAGTGCTGATGCGGGCTGATGCCCAGTCATGGGGCTTTCTGTGACAGCTGAGCCAAAGCCCAGAGTCATCAACTCTATCTCGGCTTTCCAGCACCGAGATTCTTCCATGATGTTCTAAAGCAGGTTGAGGCAGGGTGGTGGTGCTAGTGTTTGAATTCAATCTAAAAGCCATCTATCCACCACTTCTGTGCCCATGGCACCTCACATTGTATGATAATCCTGCTGGCCAGGATTTTCAACCTACTTCCAAAATGGTCTGATGATCACAAAATAATCCATCACACCCACTACAGGGATTAAAATGCCTGGTGTACATATGGAAGCTGGAGAGATGTTTAAGAGAGCAGGAATACCTAACATTCATCGAACACATACTTTATGCCAGAAACTTATTCAACTTCAATCAATTCTCGGAGTAATTCCAGAAAATAGTTTCTATATTATGATTACCCCATTTTACAGAACAACAACAACAACAAAAAACCCTAAGTATTTTATCTAAAGGCTTACTCATCTTATCCCATTTTCCACGCCTATCCAAAGTCATCCCCCTTCCCTAAAGTCACTGGGTCACAGAAAGAAGAGGGGGAATTTGAATCCCAGAGTTCACACACTAACCATGGTGGTTGATATCCAATGGTAACTTAACAGGATCTACAGTCATCTAGGAGAAAAGTCTTTGGACTTGGCTATGAGATATTATCTAGATTAGGCTAATTGACATGAACAGATGCACCCTAAATGTGAATGGAACCGTTCTATGGGCTGGGGAATCCTAAACCGAATCAAAAGGAGAAAATGAGCTAGCATCCATCTGTCTCTAATTCTGACTGTGGATACAGTGTGACTGACCAGCGACCTTTGACCTCCTGTTGCTCTGACTTCCCTATTAGGATGGACTGTAACCATGACCTGTGAGTCCAGATAAACCCTGTTCCTTACAGTTGCTTTTGGCACTGTATTCTGACACAGCTATGAGAAATACCTAATACATGCACTCTGTCCTAATAGGTTCTATTGTTGTGAAAAACACCAAGGACCAGATTCAACGTGGGGAATAAAGAGTTTATTTCATCTTCTACTTCCAAATGACAGTCCATCGCAGAAGTCAAGGCAGGAACTTAAGGCAGGGGTCTGGAGGCAGGAACTGAAGTAGAACTATGGAGGGGTGCTGTTTCCTGGCTTGCTGTGCATGACTTTCTCAGCATGCTTACATAACCTAAGCCCACCTCCCAGGCATGGCACCACTCACAGTGGACTGGGCTCTTCCACACTAATCAACAATCAATAAAATGACTTCAGTCCAACATAATGGAGAAAATTCTTCTGTTGAGATTCTCTCTTCCCAGATATGTCTAGGTCTGTCTCAAGTTGACAGAAACTAGCCAGAATACTCTTGTAACATTGGTGGAAGCAGAAAATCCAGGCTGTAAGCACTAGCTCATAGCTTTATCCCCAACCACTGTAATGAGTATGTATAGGGTATGTGTAGGGGAGTACAAGGTCACATGGCTCCTGAACACAGGACTCTTATTATATCTAGACTAGATAAGCTATAGAATAGCATTCAAAAGTCATGAGACAAGAGCAAGCTGAATTTGGAATTCAACAAGATTAAGATTCAGCAATGCAGCTTCATGGGCTAGAAAAAGAAACTACATCTGGTTCAATGTAGTCTTGTCCCATATTAAAAGCACTGTTAACTGTTAAGAAAAATGTTGTCTGTGTGTTTCTGATTCATTAACACACAACTCAGCCCCTTCTTGGTCTGAACACACTGTCATCCAGAATGTCTTCTAAAAGCATTCCGAAAGCCTTTGTGTGTTTCTTCAAGTCATGTCAAGAGTAAATGGAACTAGATCATCTTAAAACGTGAAACTTAGAAACCAAAATGTCTGAAGAGGTCAAGAGGACACTGTGCATTGTAGACAGGACCCATCCAAAGCTCTGAGTGTGGGAGTCTGAGAAGCTGAGCAGAGGATGAACCTTGCTACAGTTCAAAGGCAAAGACTTACCTGAAAGGCTCCCTGTAGAGCCTGGGCTTGCACTCCTTGCCTTTTACACAAACATCACAAGTACTTCACAGTGTACAGGAGTCATGATTGGTGGGTGACTGAGTTGGGATTTTCATGATTGAATCCAGAGTTTATTTGAATATACATTTCAGATATTGAGAGAGTCCAAGAAGGTGGTATGTCTTTGATGGGAGGACTGAACTAAATGACCCACTCACTCATGTGTTACTGACAGTCAGGTTTGAAATACCCCCAGACCCCTCTGGGCTACCAGGCAGTGCTCATTTCTCATCTGCACTGTGTTCTGGAATCTGTAGTATGCGTAAAGCTATCTATCTGCTCAGGACACGAGAAACTGAGTAGCCTGAGGAAGTTTTTGGGGTCCCAGAGAGCCAGAGCAACATCAAACCCAAGTGACTAGAGTGGCCCTGTTGAGTTTCTCCCTGTGGGAGGCTGAAGTTTTTAAACAGCCTCTAATCAGGACAGTTCAAGTATTTCCTCTGTTCCAGCAAGAGGCTCTCCAGAGGTGAAGGCCTCCTCACACTCAAATTCAATCTGGACAGAGAAAAAGCACTAAAGACAATGGCTGTGTGTGTGTGTGTGTGTGTGTGTCTGTGTGTGTGTGTGTGTGTGTGTGTGTGTGTGTGTGTGTGTGTGTGTATGTGTGTGTATGTGTGTGTATGTGTGTGTATGTGTGTGTCCGGGCTAATGAGTTGTTGATTTTTTATTTTTTATTTTTTGAGACATCTTGGCTATGTAGCACAAGCCAGTCTCAAAATTCGCTACATAATCTAGGCTGGTCTCAAACTCATGATCTTCCCCCCTCAGTCTTCTGAGCCCTAGAATTATGGTCATGAGCCACCATTCTCATGTTAATTTGAATCTTTAAACAAAACTTTAAAGGCATGAAATCTCTAAATTATTTTAAAAGGTATGTTTCTCTTAAAGTTTTTTTTTTTAAGGCATACTTTTTTCTACTAGAAAGACAATCAAACCACTTTTTAATCAGGGACCACCGAAAAAAGTTCACCCACCATATTCATTTTTCTTTTGCAGGTTTCTGGATGTTAAACCATGGTCCCCAGCTGGGACTTTGAACAGTAACCTCTCTCTATAGACCTTTCCTCCTTTAAAATTACTGTGTAATAAAAACAGGCCAGCGCAGGGCCCACCTGGAATAAAAACAGACAGGAAACACTGCACTCCAAGTTTCTTGGGATCTTTTTCCTTCTGACTCTCCATATTTTAAAAGCACAGTTTCTCCCTCTAAGAGAATGAAATGTTCAGGCTAGGCGGGGTAGAGCACACATCCATTCTCAGGGTACTCTGGACGCTGAGACTGCAGCACTGAGAGTTCAAAACCAACCTGAGTATCAGAGCAAAGCCCTACTTCAAAAAGCAGCTTAGCAAGGGAGAAAAACACCTTCCTGTGTTCTAAATGAGAAATACAATCCCATGTGGCAAAGGCTTTGGGGATGCTACTACGCACAATGGTCATGAACAAAGAGACCATGGCCTACAGCCTGGGTGGCATGACTTTGAGCGAAGTGCATCATCTTTCATCTCTCCTGCACTAATTATCTAGTTCAGAGTATATAGGTTACTTTTCAATTGCTGTAACAACACACCTCTGAAGAAGGCAAGTTATAAAGGAGTTTAACTGGCTACCATTTCAGAGGCTTCATGTCCATCATGGCCATGGTATGGGGGCAGGAACAGCTGAGAGCTCACATTTTGATCTGAAATTACAAGGCAAAGAGGACACTGGAGATGATGCACATCTTTTGAAACCTCAAAGCCTGCATCCAGTGACACCTCCTCCAATAAAGCCACACCTCCTAATCCTTCCCAAACAGTTCCAACAACTGAGAACCGAGTGTCCAAGCATCTGAGCCTCTGGGTGCCATTCACATTCAAATCGCCACACTGTGTAGCAAATCACTACAGATTTGGCGGTCTGAGGCCATGTACACTTCCTGTCTTACAATCTCTGTGTGTGAGGAATCCAGTTCTGCTCAACAGGGTCCTCAACCTTGATCTTCCTCACAAGACTCAGTCAAGGGACCAGCCAGACCTAGGGTGTCATTTGAGGGATTAAGAGAAGAATTCCCTACCACCTCCAACTCACTCCCATCCTGTTTCTTCCAAGGTTGTCAGGCTGACTTGGTTTAGAAGTGGACATTGACAGCTTAAAGACTGTGTCACAGGTCTGTGGTTGTAGGCATCTTGCTGAGGATAGCCATGGTTTAAGGTATTAAAAAAAAGTCTGCTTTTTTGTGGGAAAAATAGTTGTAATTGTTTACACACAGACCTTTGCCAAGACAATGATTTGTTTTGTAAGCTGGCAAGGGAGACCCCAAGACATAAGTCATAGTCTAGCCATATAGTGGCATGCCATCATTATTGCCATGTTCTGTTGTTATGAGCATGTCACTGAGCTAAGGACACATTTAAGGAGAAAGATGACACAAAGACTACTAGGTCTATCTCAGGCTATGACTATCACATCTCACATCCATAACAGATAGATGTCTGTGATCTCCATTTCACAGGACTGTCTCAGGAACTGAGTGTGCTAATCTGTACAGAGAATATGAGTGCCTGGTACACAGTGAGTCTACAATTAATGTTAACTATCATTACCATTCATTTTATCTTCCTTTTTCTTACTATGTTGTTACATGTTATAAGCCAGCCCCTCCTAGCTTCTCATAATACATAAAGTAGACACTGTAGGGAAAGTAGCAAAGTCAGGCATGGCAAGCCCAGCTGTCGGGTACTACATGTCCATCCTTATAGTCAACGCCCATACTACCCCAGCATTCAACTGAGAGCTGGGAAGTGTCCCTCAAAAAAGGTGTGCAAGGCTTTCTGGTTAAAAACAGGAGGGATAGCATGCTTCATGATGGAATACGAGATCTTAAATATCTATAGCCATCCTCTCAAAAGCAGCTACTTACTTAGTCTTTAAACAATGTGTGTACTTTCTGTTTCCCAGTATCATCCTAACCATGATTTTATTAAAAATAGCTAGAGAGGGCCAGCGAAATGGCTCATCAGGTAAAAGGCACTTGCCACCAAGATGACCTGAATCCAATCCCTGTGGAAGGAGAGAACCAACTCCCACTAGTGGACCTCTGACCTCCCCATGTGTAGCATATCACACATACACACACACACACACACACACACACACACACACACACACACACACACACACATACACACACACACACACCACTAAAGTCCTAGGAGCCTATGACCCACAGAATGCAGCTTTGCCTTCACCCACAGTACATTTAGGAGACATGGATTCCTGATCTTGATCTCACGTGGAGTGGAGTGATGGTTGTAGTGTACTTATGCCTCATTTTAAGAAATTCCACTTTATAAAAATCCAAGCCTTGAATCCGGTTATGTTTACACAGATAATAAGCATCCTTGTTTCCATGAGCAGGATTCAGGGTCAATTTCTCTCACACACTGTACTCCTCTAAGGATTTTATGAGACTAGAGAGTACAGCAATGACTTTTGGGCCAAGAAGTAAAACCAAGTTCGGCATGCATACAAGTAATGATTAGATATTAAACAAAGAATGAAATAAAGAAATCCCAAAGTCATCATAAAGGGAATTTTTTTTTTTTTGGTCTCAATAGATACAGTAAGTTTGGCCTGTTTCGTTTCCTTGTACAGACCATGAAATCCTGGAGCAAAATCAACCATGCTCCAGGCCCTTTTGAAACCCTGACATTTTGTCTGATAACAGCCGTAAGGCAAGCCTAGTCTGTGCTTGTTGAGTGACTAAATCATGAAATGCTTGACTGATGGGTTGTCATACTGACTTGTGGACCAGCAAAAGGATGTTGTCCAAAAAGGTCAAAAGTGCTGGTTTTTTCAGTATGATCACTGTTCTCAAACTATGCATGTATCTGTTAGCTGATCAATAAATACAGATTTCAGCAAATAATGCTATAATATATAGTCATTCATATTCAAAGAAATGAGCATCAAGCTAAATCTCATATCATGTAGTCATTAGCTCCAACTGTATCATAGATCTAAAGGTAAAATGAAAGACTACAAAATTTACCAGAAGAATACAAAATTTTTATGTTTGCTTAGCTAAGGAACCCTTAGACATGTCAAACAAAACAAGACCCATAAAGGAAAAAAAGGTGAACTTCAAGATTTAAAAACTTTTGCTCATTGAAAATTAAGAGATAAATCACATACTTGACAAAGGCCTTTGCGTTAGTTATTTTTTGTTGTTGTATAAAATACTCTGCCAAAAAGCAGCTTAGGGGAGAATGGGTTCCTTTTGGCTTACAGTTCCACAGAGAGAGAAAGAGAGAGTTCATCACAATGGCAAAGTCATGGCCACTGGCGTATGAGTGTTGGCCAGGCAATCAGGAAGCAGAGCTATCACAGTTGATCTACAGACAGGAAGCAGAAAGAAAGGACAGGGTGTAATGGCAAGCAATAAAAACCTAAAAGCCTGTCTCCAGTGATGTGCTTCCTCCAGAAAGATTCCACCTCCTAAAGGTTCCATAATATTTCCAGATAGTTGCACCAACCGGGGACCAAGTGTTCAGATACATGAACTTCTGGGTATACTTCCCATTCAAACCACCACAGTCTTGGGCTCAAAATGTGGAAATGGCTCTCAAAACTTAACAGTATGAAAACGGAACGATTGAAATGGGCAAAAGGCTAGAGCAATTACTTTACCAACCAAGTCATAAGTGTAAGTCAACAGGGTCAGCCCCTGGCATGCAAATTAAAGCCATGTTGAGAAACCTCTGCACATCTACTAACATGGCTGAGATTAATAAAATGCAGACAGCACTGAGTGCAGGTGAAGACACAACTTCTGGGGCGCCCATCTATGCTGGTGGAAATGCGAATGGTTGTACCACTGTGGAAAACAGGCAATTCTTCATCAACTTAAACATGCACTCACTATTTAGTCTAGCAAGCTAGCCCTGAGGATAAGGAAGCAGTGTCAAGGCTTCCAGGACCACAGCCCTGGCTCTGTCAAGTGTAAGATACATGATCTGGGAAAGGCCATTTTCCCTCTCTGAACCGTGGTGCTCATCCCAACATGACCTCATATTCTAATGACAGCAGTGGTCAATTTTCCTTCACCTTGCACAGTTTCCCCACCCTTTCCCCTCCCTGCTTATCTTACAAGAGAAGGGACTTATACAAAACCATGGTTTTAATAGTTCCCTCACACTCACATAAAGTTATAGTAAATCCATCCTAAAATGAAAATTATAAAATCAACCTGAGAAAAATGAGCCAGTTCCCATGGAGGGTCAAAGTAAACATATAATACTTCTTGATAGAAACTACATAGGCCAGGACGTTGGTCTTCAAGCAATGGGAAATGACAGCTGTCAACCTGCACTTCTAGAACCATCAAGAAAACACAAAAGCAAAATGCAAAGACCTTCTCAGACAAACCAAGCTGGAAATTTTTTCTCACCACCAGTTCCGAAAAAATGATGTGAGATAGAAGTTTGGACTTAAAAGGGCAACAGATATATGGAAATACATATGAGTGATTTAAAAACTAGCAATGTATATGACATTTTGAATATGTACAGAATCAAAGTGTGACAGCAACATCACTGTCTTAGAGTTCTATTGCTATGAACAGATATCACAACTAAGTCAACTCTTATAAAAGGAAAACATTTAACTGGGCCTGGCTTACACTTTCAGAGGTTTAGTCCATCATGGAAGGAAGCTTAGCAGAATACAGGCCAATATGGTGCTGGAGAAGCAGCTGAGAGTTCTACAGCTTGATCTGTTGGCAGCAGGAGACTGTGAGCACACTGGGCATAGCTTGAGCATAGAAGACCTCAAAGCCCACCTCCTTGGTGACACACTTCCTCCAACAAGGCCACACCTTCTCCAACCAAGCCACATCTCCTAATAGTGCCATTCCCTATGGGCCAAGCATTCAAACACATTAGTCTACTGGGTCCATACCTATTCAAGCCATCACAAGTACCGAGGACAGTTGAGTACGAAGCAAGAAGTAGTACATTGGGGAAATCGGTTAAGCGGGACCTACATTAAAGACTTGGAAGTAGGCTGTGATTAATTGAAATATAACCCTGCTACCCTAGACAACATCACAAAGATAAAATGATAGAGAGGGTGGCAGATACCCGGATCTATCACTTTTGCCTTATTTGCACCAGCAAGGATCACTCACTAAACTCAGAGCTAGGCTGGTGACCAGAAAGCCCAGGGAATCTTCCTGTCTCTGCCCTTCATGGCACTGGGATTACAGACCTGTGCAGCCACATCAAACTTTTTACATGGATTCTGGGATCCAAACTCAGGTTTGCATAACAAGCCTCCTACTTGCTGAATCATCTCTCAAAACTTTCTGGTTTTCTTTTATGAAAAAGGAAGTCTTACATCTTCTCCAGAAACACACATATGTTTGCTGTGGTGGTCTGTTGGGGTTTCTCTTTTTTTTTAAGTTCAACTAGGGACATTTTGGCATGAAGACTGCCTGAAAACAGAACCCAGGCTTCCAAGCGACAACTAGAACATCCTGGAAGAGCTCCGTGGGAGGTGGGAGGCTTGGAACCATTTTCACCAGTTATTCACTGTGATGTTTATGACGGGTTTGCTTTGCTACAGATGGTGGGAATACAGGAGGAACATCTCTGGCTCTCTTAGGATTCCCATTTAAGTGTGTAGAAAGAAACAATCACCTAGCAACTAAATAAATGACCCAAATACTCACAGAGAGGGATGCATTGTATAAACACTAATGGATTAATAGAACCTAAATAAAAAATTCAGTTCAGCAACATGCTTTCCTCCCACAACGAATCTCCAAGCTTATGCTATTACTGTTTTCTTCTATTGTCTTTGTTTCTCTAATTTCTAAAAGGAAACTAGACTTCTTCTCTTTTTTTTTTTTAATGAAGGCACCCTATGTTTGGAGCTACACTAACCCATTATTTTCTTCTTTATGATTATAATTCAATGGCCTTCAATAGTTTTAAACAAGGGCAGAAGCTGTAGTTCGGTGGTGTAGTGTTTACCCAGCACGCCCAAGGCCCTGGGTTCCAGCCCCAGCACTGCATAACCAGGTGTGGGGGCACATGTCTATCATTCAGCACTTTGGGGGTGTCGGCAAGAGAATCAGGGATGCAAGGCCATCCTTGGCTACTTAGAGAATGCAAGGCCAGCCTGGGTTACGTAAGACCTTGCCTCAAAGACCCACAAACAAGCTTGTAAAAGCACTCTGGAACAACCTATCATTTCTCTTTCCGTGAAGACATGGGAAGACATGAAGAAACCCACGGGCTTCAGAGTTATGGAACAGAGGAAGAGGAGTGTTCCGGCTCCCTTGGGACATTTTTTTCTTCACTCTTGGTACTGTGAGCATCAGTCAGTGACACGGGTGGAAACCAGCACTCAGGTTAAACTGCACAGACTCCCCACCAACATCTCTACCCACCTCCGACTAACAGTAATGTTGATTGTACCGAGAGGGAATTACTCAGTAAAATTTTCTTCTAAATCACCCTTGAAGATATGATCTAAGCTAACCACATAATGCTGATTAAAAGGCTGAGGTGAACCATAAGCAACTTGCTTTGGTTGCTAGTGGCAACAATTATTTCGGATGCCCTAGGCTTCCAACTCTGTAAATTAAAGCTCGTTTCCCTGTACCTCATAAGGGTTGGTGAATTATGCAAATATTTTTTTTCTGTATGAAATTAGATAATGGTCTCACTACTTTTTATAATCAAGCATTATAAATCCCACAAGTTACTTTCTGATTTAAAACCTTGTCCTTGATCTAGGTCAACTAAGATCAAGTGCAAATGTGTTAGCCTTTAGATCAACTCTATGGAATCAAGTTATATTCATTCGGAAGCATGGGATTTTTCTAGCGTAATTAAGCTACTTTGGCAAAACCTTTAATAAAAAACTGATTTAGGCCATTCTAAAAAATTATTGTTTCAACAATCATCCATCTTTTATTTTATTTTATTTTATTTTATTTTTACTCAGAGCTAACGCCTTTGAGACAGCATTTCATCCCAGTATCATAAATGAAAATTAACAGAAATTTGATTTGCTAATGCACAAATACAGCTTCGAGGTCCGACTTCAGCCAGGCACAGCCATTTAAAACAAAATCAATGAAAACCAAATTACTCAAAGTAGTTCACAATTAATCCACAAACTTGCTTGTACTCTTGTTTTCCCCAAGGGAACATTTTTTAAATGCAAATTGTTCAAATACTCTAATTGTTTCAAAAGCATTTGCTAGTGTGTGTTTTGTCCTATTTCCCAGAATTTTTAATTTCATGACGGCATGACTCAAGAGACAGCCCAAACCCTGATCCCACTGGACCAACGCAACCTGAAGCTGTAAACGAATGGTTCCTAGCTCCCGGCCATCCCGGCTCACTTGACCCTTGTCTACCCAGCACAGGAAAGCGGCTTGGCTGGGTTCCGCAGTAAGGGAATGAAGTACATCCATTGCTCACGATTATTAGCTGGAGTGGAATGAGCCTCCTCCTTATTATGCAGATTAGCGGAGCTCTCAGTCCCAGCATATTGTGCAGATGCGGGCTAGCAGCTGCTCTTACAGATGGCGAGTACACAACTCCATTAGGCTGGATCTATTGTCTGCTCCTGGCTTGTGTGGAGGCTGGGGCCGACGCAGAGAAGAGAAATTGTTTCAGGACGAGATGTAAAGGCGCACACACTCTCTTAAAAACCAGCACCCAGGAGACTCTTTACGCAGCAGGGCCGACAGCACTCAAATTAGAAATCTACCCTAAATAAGGACTTTCGTATGTCACAATTAAGCTTGTGTATTTTTTTAAAGCAGATTAACCATTAAAATTGAGTAGTATAATTCAAATTCTGCAATGCCACGCTATTAAATATTCAGATTAAAAACAAATCCTGAGAGATTCATTCAGAAATTTGCACAACGTTCAGCTCCTCTGGGACCTTGTGTTTAGTTAGCTCCTTCACAAGGAGGCAAGTTTATCTTCCATAACATCAAATGTGATTGAGAATCAGCGTTAGGGAGTTTGTCCTTTTAGCGTTATTATTTATACTGAGGAACATCAAAGCGGTTGATTGGAGTTAGTCTGGAGTGAAAGTATGTGTGAAGACTCGCTTTTGTGGGCGAATCATTTTTGTAAGTTCTTAGTAAATCACATTGCTGCAAAATTTGGGGTATGGGGTAAAATAATTTCATTGCTATTTGAAGACATTAAGGTATATGACGGACAGGGTTGGTTTGGTTTTCAGCCTATGTTCCTCTAGGCTTCAAGTTCTGAAGGGTGCTGAGGGAACCAGAACCTTCAGAACAATGGATGGCAACTGTCAGGATGGTAAGGGCATTGTTTAAACTGCCTATCAAAATTAGGGCTCTCTGTAAAATAAGATTGGTGAAAGCTTAAGAGATTCAGGCTGCAGGTGACACCACAGACAGGAAGCGGTGACTCTCACCTCCTACCTGTCCGGGCAGATAGCAGAATGAAATCATTTTAAAGAGTATTTTTAAAGACACCTGTTTAGAATCAGGTTTATCAGGGTAAAAGGAAAAGGGAAAGAATGTAAATGGATTAATATGGAACCATATTTTCCAAACTTTATCTTATGTATTTCATACATTTTAATTAAAATAAAATTATATTAGTTTCCCCTTCCCTTTCCTCCCTCCAGTCCCCCCAAGTGTCCTTCCTTGGTAGGACAGCCTTTTCTTCCTCAAATATTATTGTTATTTCTGTGTTTCTGTCTGTCTGTCTATCTGTCTGCCTCTCAGTCTCTGTTTCTCTGTCTCTACTTCTCTGTTCGTGTTTCTGTCTCTCTGCCTCTGTCTGTGTCTGTGTGTGTGCATTCATGTGTGTGTTGCACAGATGTATACATAAAATCTTTAAAGTCCATTTTTGTTGGCAGTGTGTATATGGTTTCAGAACTGACAATTTTGCATTGAACAACCAATTGGGAGGCTCATTCCTAGTAGAGGCTAACTCTCCCTCTTTCAGCAAACATGTAGTTTCTTGTCCACAAATGAGACCGGTGAGATTCTCCCCGCCCCTTTCAAGTTAACACATCTATTGATACTGCCATTGCTCAGATCTTCTTTATGCAGCCACTTCTATGAGAGACAGTGTCACAGCAGACTTCCCGGTATTCTGGCTCTGATAAACTTCCCATCTTCTGAGATGTTCCCTAAGCCACAACATGTGGAAGATGTGGTGCAGATGTATCCACTGGTGTTGGGTTCCCCATGATCTGTTACAGGTCTCTGCATTGTGCAGTTGTAGCTCTGTGTGACCATTTTCATTGCTATAAGGAGATGCTTCTTGGATGGGGAGTAGGAACTATACTCGTTTGTGGGTATAAGGACACAGTATATAATGTAGTTAGGAAATACACTATCTAGCAAAGCCATTGTAGTAGATTCTCTTGTAAGACCCATGACCTCACCAGGCTTGGGAAACTGGCTAGGTTTCCAGCACCAGGCAAAGTTTCCCTTCAATTCAGCAATCCTGGAGTCCAATTAGATAGCTGTTGGTTGTCACCATGTGAGTGCCTCTTACTGCACCTTTATGGATATTCTTGCCATGGTGACCACCATTGTGATTCCTGGGTGTCACGGCTGAGTGAAACTATGAATTGTGTTCCTCCCTTTCCAGCCTGCATAGGGCTTTCTAGAACAGTGGAAACCAGACTACATGAAGAAGGCTTTCAGGTTAGAACTAAGTCAGATCCTCTGAGCCCTGTGTCCTGAGTGTGCACTGCAGCAACCAGGAATTACTTTCAACCTTTGAGAGGCAACCAAGGGCAACAGCCAGTCTATTGTTTTGGGAATCACTTGAAGTACAATGACCAACCATTCTAAATGAGACTTCTTGTGTCTGGTATTGGGTTTTGTGGTCATTGTCAGTGTATGGTCACTGTGAACAGTGTCAGCTCTGGTGGTATAACTTCCTTTAGTATACTATATGCATACATTTACATGTATTGAGCGTGACTTTAGGTAAATATAAATATACGATTCCTTAAGATTTTATCAAACAGTGTTGGTGTTACCTGCCTCTCCTCCTCCTTCTCCTCCTGTCTTGACCTCCCCATTTGGATTCCCATCTCTCACCCATATGGCACACTGTATTTTCTATCATAATAAACACACATACATTCAAGTTTTATAAAATGTGTCCCTTTGACTATGTGATCTATTCTGATGTTTATATTTTATTCTGTTCCTATTGTCTAGTGCTTGTTATAGTGTGATTGTTTCTTTGGGGGTGGGCTTGAAACAAATTAGCTGTGAGGACTTGCATCCGGTCCTTGCTGTATTGATTCTGTAAACACTGCCTTGTGGAGGGAGAAGAGAGGTTCTCAAGGCTTGTGAAACTTAAAAGACCTTGAGAAAGTCTTCACAAGTTCCTTAAGAAACCCCTCCCCTCCATGACATCGAAAAAAATATCCACTATATAAAATGTAAACATTTTCCTGGGGTGGTATCTTTGCAGTGGGTGCCTACAGGTTGCCAGAGCAACCTTGTAATAGGAGCTGCCACTGGTCCATGCTTCTATAAGTCACCTCCATAAACTCTACCAAGCTGGATCACGACAGAACCCTGTCTTTAGTGTGCCAGGGTCTCCCCAGCTAGAGTAGATAGATACTTGTTATGTCCCCCAGGGAAAGTTACACAAAACAGAACACAGAATTAAATGAACTTTATAGCTATTTCCATGACCTACAGTTTGACAAGCACTAGGCTAGACTGCAGTTAAGTAATTCTGTAAAGGAAATGGACTAGTTGAGCATCTCCATCCGTGTGCGAGGTAAAAGAGAGCCTATTACCAGGCCAGGACTGCACTGGCACTTTCCAAGGGTTGGCAAGGAAACAGAACCACAGAAACTTGTTGTTCGAGGCAGAATGAGCCATGGTGAATAAATGGGGGTGGGGAGGTTGAATAGGCTTCAGGATGGTCCGTGGAGAGATGCTGCTCAAAAGTCTGTGAATCAAACCTAACCTAAAACAGATGCTTTCTAGGAGACAGTGTTACGTAGTGTGTGTACCCTGGGAAAAAGGCATCCAGGGCAATGGAGACTTGGGGTGATGGAGCCCCTAAACTCAAGGCTGGAGAGACACGATTCTTCAAGTCGGAACAGAAAGCCTAGAGCTAGCCAAAGTCTACAAAATAACAAAGACTTCCAAAAGTCTAACGACCACTAGTAAGAGAATGCAGTGGGAATCAGCTGTGCAACGGCTTAGTCAGGACTCCAACAGCTCGGTGGGGGCACAACTCCAAAGCAGTGACTTTAGAACAGACTGACATTATAATTGAACAATTTGAGTGTTTTGTCAATACAGGAAAAAAATTACGCTAAACTTGAAGCTCAACTTGCTTTATGAATCAACTTGAACTCAACACCCTTTCATTTTTTAAGAGGGGTGGGGAGAGAAAGAGAGAAAGAGAAGGCTGAAGGACTTCAGTGTTCATCCCACTTTGAGACAGGGTCTCCCACTGGTCTGGAACTCACCAAGTGGGCGAGGCTGGCTGGCAGTAACTGCCAGGACCCTCCCGTTTCTTCTTTGGAGCACATCCTGCTTTTTATGTAGATGCTAGGGATCGAACTCAAGTCCGTGTGCTTGCCAAGAAAATACATCATTGACTGAGCCACCCTTGTCCCCTACACCTCTCAGTTAAACTCACATCTTTCTGGTGCAAGCTTCCTGAGTCCAGGAGCCTGCTCTGTTCTGTTTACTGATATGCCTGTAGTATATTGCACAGTGATGTACCCAACAAAAGCATTTAATACAGAGGTGATGGATGAGTGCTAGCGCATGAACAGTATGCATGGAGTAACAGTCACATAAATAATAGTCACAACCCTGAAGGATGAGTCAACAGTGTACAGTATAGAGTTAGCAAAATATCTTACTGGAAATTGGGAGCCGGGGAGCACTTTTGAGATGGTTTGAAGGGTGAACAAGAGGAGAATTGCAAGGTAACGGCAGGGAGATGTGCAAAGACACAGAGGGATGAGACATTGACAGAACTGCAAACACTGCAGTGTGACCAGAAACATCAGCAGCTCAGTCAGGGAGACTGAGGACAGGGGACAGACACCAGGCTGGAGGAGAAGACCAAGTCACTTACCATAAACTCTTAATGTATGTGCTCTTCTTCCTGGCCATGCCCAGCTCACAGCAACACTGCTGGCTGACCTTCGGCAGAACACTACTAAAGCTAAGAGCAGTAGCTTCCCTCTGCATGAGTCCAGCATCCCCTCTGGCTCCTGATGGTTAAGAAAGCATCTCCATAGCTGACAGAAAACAGTGGTTGTGTTCCACTTGCCTTCCCAGCAAACAGGCTGCCCAAGCCAAGCTGGAGACTAATTAACACACTGCCCCTAGATGAGGACATAGACCTCACCCCCAATCCTACCACCTGATTTAGGAATGCACACATGAATCTTCAGTATCTTAGCAGAACATTTTCTAATGATTTGTTCTACCTAGAAGCTTTCAAGATGGCTTCTCCAAACCCTTCTTGTGCCTCTTTTTATGTGCTTTTTGTATCATCCAGTCTCCTTTCTACCCCTTATTTCTATTTGTTAAGTGCAAACACACACACACACACACACACACACACACATACACACACACACACACCAGAACAATCATATTCATTCTTATTTTATGCTTGGATTTAAGCATATTGGTTTCCCCCATGGATTGCAATCCTTGAAGGCAGGAACCAGGAGTGATTTATCTTTGACTCACTCACATCCAAAATAGCAGATACTGTAATAAATGAGAATAAATGAAATAGCATATGTGAAGCCCTGCGTAGCATGCAAATTACTGTGTAAGTGATAGTTCTTAGCTCTTAGTTCTTATCCGATGATATCTCCCTCCTTCCTCTTTTCTCTCTTCCCTACTCTCCAAGAGAGAATTCTTCACTTCTTTACTTTTCAATGGCACTACCCACCCATCTGTGGCATCCACTCTGTAAAAGCTGTAGGAACACACTGGTCCTCTTGGTCTCCCTCATTCTCCTCAAAAATCACCTTGCTCTTCCCCTGCTTCTAACATCTTGGCTGTCATCTTACCCCTCTCACCTTGGCTTACTGCCATTCAAAATAGGACCTCATCCGAGGTTTGTATGAGAATCTGGCCCATTGATTGCCTTTACAGTTGTGTGTAGTGAGGATCAGCATATTGAAATTAGGGCAGAACACACAAACACCTATTTTGTGAATTCTGCTCAGAGGAGCTGCAAGCTGGGAGCTGAGCTATGACTGTCCTCTCTGTCATGTGAAGCACACATATCCTTCTGTGATGGTTTGAATAGTAATGGCTCCCACAGAGGTGTTTGAAGGCTTGGTCTGTAGGGAGTGGCACTATTAGGAGGTGTGGCCTTGTTGGAGAAAGTGTGTCACTATTGGGACCAGCTTTGAGGTCTCACGTGTTCAAGCTACACCCAGTGTGGCTCACAGTCTCCTTCTGCTGCCTGTGGATCAAGATGGAGAACCCTCAGCTCCTTCTCTAGCACCATGTCTGCCTACATACATACTGCATGTCTCCTGCTGTGATGATAATGGACTGTACCTCTGAAACTCTAAGCCAGCCCCAATTAAATGTTTTCCTTCGTAACAGCTGCCGTAGTCATGACGTCTTCCCAGCAATAGAAAGCCTAAGGCACCTTCCATTTACCAAGATGCTTGCTCACGTGTATATTTTTCTTACCATAGAGGTTTATTTCTTTCTTTCCTTATCCCTATGAAAATTTAGAGTGGAAGAACCAAGAAAATGGTGTGATTCTTAGACCAGAGTTACTTCATTCATTTATTGCTCCTTGGACTTTCATTGTTTAGGCCCCTGATTCATAGTTGTCTATACCAGTGCCAGGTTGATTCTGGACATTTATATAACTGACATTTATATAAATGATGTGACAGAAGGGGTACATCACTAGGTTGAGGGAGTTGGGAAAAATATTTACAGGAAGCTGGTGGTAAAACTGAACTGAGTTGCCCAGGAGTAGAGCACAGTAGAGAAAGCACTGGGCTTTGAAGCAGGAAAGAGAAAAGACAAAGGAGCCTGTGGGTACAAATGGAGCTCCCTTTATCTCTTCATGCACAACCCAATGATATAAACAGTCGGTGGGCTGCCTCCTGATACCATCATGATCTTTCCCCACAGCCTCAGGGAGACCACTGAAACTGATATCTCAGCCTTTCACCAATCAGGAGAACCAGCACACGGACCAGACAGACTAACCAAGAGCCCAAGGAAGCCTGGCGCTCTCTCTCTCTCTCTCTCTCTCTCTCTCTCTCTCTCTCTCTCTCTCTCTCTCTCACACACACACACACACACACACACACACACAGAGCTTACAGGCTGCTGACACCCCCCCCCCAAAAAAAATCATGTAGAGAAGGGAATTCTAGGAAATCTAACTTCCCCTTAGGTAGATAGCAAAACAAAACAAAACAAAACAAAACAAAACAAAACAAACAAACAAAAAACCACTGTAGCAGATACTGGTTACGCTTCTGGCGGGTTATCCAGGTATACACAATGAGTAAGTTTTACTGACCTTCACCTAAACATTTCAGATGTGTTGCTTAGATTTCATGTTTTTAATTTTAAATGTTAAAATATCTGTTCTTCATACAGCACTTCCTGGCCAAGAAATAAATCCTTAATTAAGTGTACTGTTTACGTGAGAATAGAGATAGGAACAAAGGGCCAATTAACAAGTATAGTGTGAAAGTTAACCGTATATAATAGATGCATGTGTCAATTATCTATGAATTTCTGACAAATAAGTAAAAACAAGCAGTAAGTAAAAACTGTTAACCAACTTAAATAGTTTCAAGAAAGCATATATATTTTTTCTTGATAGACAACATTGAAAGGGAATTAAAAATAAAAAATAAATAGGCTTACAAAATACCATCTCAGACTTCATGTTTTTGGACACACACACACAAAAATGTTCTCCACCAGTTCTCACGGTTTTGTCAAATCGATGGAGCCCTAGGATAAACCCCTCACCCCATGTCACTCGTGCTGATAGGATGCTCCATGCTTGGCCTCACAATCCAGTGCATCATGGGACAAGCAGTACCCTGCCACTTAGGGGATTAGTGTGTCTAATGAAGAGTCCCCCTCAAGCCAGACAGGGATGATTAAGAGCTTCCAGAAATAAGCTTAACTGTAAGTGTTACCAAGTGACAACTCCTAATTTAAGCTGAGTACACAATTTCGTTGAGCGAATGTCAATCAGAATTCTCTGAAAAACATTGTGATGGGTATTAGAAATTTAAATGCTAGATTACGTTAATGAAATACTTATCTGAGAAATTATAATTTATCATAATTTATAAATTTGTAAAGTTATCATTTATAATAAATTATTTTATTTATCAGGATAAATATTATATTCCTGGTCCTTACACACCACAAGTCCAGGAAGACATCTTGAATCGAAGCGCTTATTTCTTCAACGTTCTTTTCCTGAAAATGTGCATAACTAAGACTTCCCAGAAAGACCTCTCCCCAGAAGCTGTTAAGAATTAAGCTCTTTCTTTCCCAAAGCCCCGGGGATCGACTGTCCCTTTTTGACACATTTTATCAGCAAGTTTAATAAGGTCTACAGTCACACTTCAGACTTCAGTTCTCAAACATACTTCCCTTTAGGTAAATGTAAAGACCATTCCAGCCATGTAATCACGTTTAAACGTCATCTACTTTGAATATCTCATTATTTATTGAATAAATGAATTAACTGGTTTACAAACTAAGCACTCTTCCTTGGATTGCTTTTAAAACCTTTTCTAGGTCTGTTATAAAAGATTCTTAAGCACCATTTATTGTTCTTGCTTTCGAGCCCCATTACTGAGGACTTAACAATCTGAAATAGATCCAATTTTAGAATAAGCCACAGCTGGAGTAGATCGTCACACAAACAGGAAGCCCTCTGACTCTCTGGAATTTACTGAAAGAATTGAGTCGAATTTTCTAATTTGGGAAAATGTAAGTGGCATAAACCATCGTGTAGCAGTTGGTACCAACTGGAGACTACTGAGCATGTTGAAAAGCCCATGTAGCTGATGGATTTCTAACTCAGAGTCCTGCATGTGGGGTAAATAGGACCGATACATATGCATTTCTACACGTAGAAACCTGTGGTCCATTTACAAAGGACAGATGGAAAAGAATCCGGCAGCGGCGTGACTTGGGTATTTTTGGTACTTGCCAGTAAACAGCCCACTGACTATAACAATCTGTTTGCTCCAGGGGTCAAATTCTTTTATAGTTATGCACTGATGTCATCGAGTATATGGGATAGAGAGTTTTGCATGTGTGAAGTAAACAAGACCGGAAATTCCATTAAGACACTCTTAATCTTGTGTTTATCCAGTGGTTCTCAACCGCCCGAAGGCTGAGACCCTTTAACACAGTTCCTCATGTCACAATGACCCCCCAACCATAAAAATTTTTGTTGCTGCTACATAACTGTAATTTTGCTCCTGTTTTGAATTGTAATGTAAATATCTTGTGTTTTCTGGTGGTCTTGGGTGACCCTTGTGAAAGGGTTGTCTGATCTCCCAAAGAAGTCGCAATCTCCAGGTAGAGAACCACTGTTTATCTTTCCTTACTCACTCTTTCTTTTTCCCCTTCTGTCACCACCCCCACCCCTCCACCCCCAACACATGGCCCGTGGGCAGCACAGTCTCTCTCTACCCATGCTAACACCAGGCATGACTTGGTGGCTGCTTGTGGAGCAGGTGCTCAGCTTTCCCCATCTTCACTCCATGACAGTTTCAATGTCACATATGCCATCACCCGCCTGACACATATATGCCATCCCCCTTAATAACCCATGGAGGTCATGGGTCAGAGGTTTGGCATAAATGACTGACAGCCAGAGAGGCACCACACTTGCAATAGAACCGTCAGCTGGAATGAAGAGACAGGGCTCTGTGGGGAATTTCTCTCCCACCAAGGAACCTTCACTCAGCATGACCTGCCTTGGAGAAGGCTTCAGACAAGGTCCTTTCTTTTCTTCTTCAAATCCTGCCTTGAATCACGTTTTCTCGGCCACCTGTAATCGCCGTAAATCAATTTCCAAACAGAAAGCACTATGTAAAATATGCATAAGCCAAGATGGGTATGAAGATGACAAGCTGCCCTGCTCTGCCTCCTGTCATGTGGGGTCTCCTCTTTCTTCTCCCACAAAGCCCTACGAGGTTAAAGAAGGACTCGGGCTCACAGAATTTGAAGACTAGAGGTGACCTCAGGAGATTATCAGGCCTGCTTTCCAACATTCTCAACAACTTCAGCCCCCCTACCTCGCCTGGTGTATTGAGTTGTTATTGCCGTTTCATTTTAGTGAAACCAAAATTTCAGAGTAATCATTTTCAAGGGAAATAGGATTATATCAAAGGAACCTTATATTTCACTTCCAATAACCAACTCACTCTCTGTGTGTAAATACCCCTTAACTCTCTCAATGCATGTTCATTCTTGATAGATTTAATTTGGCATCCATTGTTTATTTTTGGAAAAGTATCATAACCAGTAGAGTTTTAGCTTAGACGTATGGATTGTTTATTCCCTTCTCCCAGGCCGCTGCTTAGTTTGCTATACTAAGTTTTTAATTTCCAGATAAAATTAAGTGGTGTGTCAGCTGGCCGAGGCTCCCTCAGCTTTCTTGAGAGAGGCAGGGCTAAAGCTCTGTCTAACATGAACCATCTTGAACTGCCTCATTTTAAGAGGATCAGCAGTCTGCTTTTGGGAAAAGCAAGATCAATCGCTAGAGGTCAAATTAAAAGAGTTTGTTTTTGGGGGTTTGTTGTTCTTGTTGGTTGGTTGGTTGATTGGCTGGTTGGTTGTTTACCACAAACAGATTCCACTGTGTTGGATGGCTTGTGACTCCATTCCAATGTGTGTTCGGAAGGTTCTATAGCACTAGCTAGGTTTATCATAATGACTCTGATTGGGCACAGTAGTTGGTAGGAGTTGATGAACAAAAAGATCTGCTGACAGTGAACAGTGAGGAATGTGTTCTTCCTGTATGTCTTGAACTGCAGAGAGAAAAGAAGAAATGCAGATAACACCCGCTGTGCTGAGTGAGAAAAGCCAGGCGTAAAATGGTACATACTATATGATCCATTTATATAGAATATTCAGAACACACAGATCTAGAGACAGAAAGCAGATTAGTGGCTGCCAGGGGTAGGAGAGGGCAAAGAATGGAGGTGATTGCTATGGGTGGAAGGATTATTGTTGGGAGCCGCGCCCACATTCGCCTTTACAAGATGGCGCTGACAGCTGTGTTCTAAGTGGTAAACAAATAATCTGCGAATGTGCCGAGGGTGGTTCTCCACTCCATGTGCTCTGCCTTCCCCGTGACGTCAACTCGGCCGATGGGCTGCAGCCAATCAGGGAGTGACACGTCCTAGGCGAAGGATAATTCTCCTTAATAGGGACGGGGTTTCGTTTTCTCTCGCTCTTGCTTCTTACACTCTTGCTCCTGAAGATGTAAGCAATAAAGCTTTGCCGCAGAAGATTCTGGTCTGTGGTGTTCTTCCTGGCCGGGCGTGAGAACGCGTCTAATAACAATTGGTGCCGAATTCCGGGACGAGAAAAAACTCGGGACTGGCGCAAGGAAGATCCCTCATTCCAGAACCAGAACTGCGGGTCGCGGTAATAAAGGTTCCCGTAAAGCAGACTGTTAAGAAGGATTCAACTGCATGAATTCAGAACTTTTCAGCTGGGGAACGGCGGTAACCCGTAAGTATAGCTTTACGAGGTACGCCTGGCCTTGAACTTTCTAACGAAATTCAAGACAGTCTATCAGAAGTAAAGTGGAAAATAGCTTTATAAGGAATGTTTGGCCTTGAACTTTTTCTAGTGTTAGAAGCCCTTTTGTTCCTTTTCACATGTTATCAAGTGGTTAAGGCAGGGCGGATTCTGGATGAAATTCAGGGCAATCTATCAGAAGTAAAGCGGGGAGAGAGAGTAGGAGCAAAGAGAAAATATGGTACACAAAATAAGTATACAGGCCTTTCCAAGGGTCTTGAACCCGAGGAAAAGTTTAGGTCAGGTAAGAATACCTGGGGAGAGATTAGAAGGAAGGAAAAGAAAAAAGAAAAGAAAAAAGATCGATTAGCGGAGGTCTCTAGGAGATACTCGTCACTAGATGAGCTCAGGAAGCCAGCTCTTAGTAGCTCTGAAGCAGATGAAGAATTCTCCTCTGAGGAAACAGACTGGGAGGAAGAAGCAGCTCATTATGAGAAAAAAGGGTACCAGCCAGGTAAAGTGCTAGCTAATCAGTTAAGGAAGCCAAAAGCGGCTGGCGAAGGCCAGTTTGCTGATTGGCCTCAGGGCAGTCGGCTTCAAGGTCCGCCCTATGCGGAGTCCCCGCCCTGCGTAGTGCGTCAGCAATGCGCAGAGAGGCAATGCGCAGAGAGATGCGCAGAGAGGCAATGCGCAGAGAGATGCGCAGAGAGGCAGTGCGCAGAGAGGCAGTGCGCAGAGAGGCAGTGCGCAGACTCATTCATTCCCAGAGAGGAACAAAGGAAAATACAACAGGCATTTCCGGTCTTTGAAGGAGCCGAGGGTGGGCGTGTCCACGCTCCGGTAGAATACTTACAAATTAAAGAAATTGCCGAGTCGGTCCGTAAATACGGAACCAATGCTAATTTTACCTTGGTGCAGTTAGACAGGCTTGCCGGCATGGCACTAACTCCTGCCGACTGGCAAACGGTTGTAAAAGCCGCTCTCCCTAGTATGGGCAAATATATGGAATGGAGAGCGCTTTGGCACGAAGCTGCACAAGCGCAGGCCCGAGCAAACGCAGCTGCTTTGACTCCAGAGCAGAGAGATTGGACTTTTGACTTGTTAACGGGTCAGGGAGCTTATTCTGCTGATCAGACAAACTACCATTGGGGAGCTTATGCCCAGATTTCTTCCACGGCTATTAGGGCCTGGAAGGCGCTCTCTCGAGCAGGTGAAACCACTGGGCAGTTAACAAAGATAATCCAGGGACCTCAGGAATCCTTCTCAGATTTTGTGGCCAGAATGACAGAGGCAGCAGAGCGTATTTTTGGAGAGTCAGAGCAAGCTGCGCCTCTGATAGAACAGCTAATCTATGAGCAAGCCACAAAGGAGTGCCGAGCGGCCATAGCCCCAAGAAAGAACAAAGGCTT
This sequence comes from Mus musculus, assembly GCF_000001635.26. Lineage (NCBI taxonomy): Eukaryota > Metazoa > Chordata > Mammalia > Rodentia > Muridae > Mus > Mus musculus. The sequence goes on from NC_000068.7 coordinate 74,439,607, forward strand.
ACAAGACTGGCTCAGGGTCTGTCGAGAGCTTGGGGGACCTCTCACCAATGCAGGCTTAGCGGCCGCCATCCTTCAATCTCAGAACCGCTCCATGGGCAGAAATGATCAGAGGACATGTTTTAATTGCGGAAAGCCTGGGCATTTTAAGAAAGATTGCAGAGCTCCAGATAAACAGGGAGGGACTCTCACTCTTTGCTCTAAGTGTGGCAAGGGTTATCATAGAGCTGACCAGTGTCGCTCTGTGAGGGATATAAAGGGCAGAGTCCTTCCCCCACCTGATAGTCAATCAGCTTATGTGCCAAAAAACGGGTCATCGGGCCCTCGGTCCCAGGGCCCTCAAAGATATGGGAACCGGTTTGTCAGGACCCAGGAAGCAGTCAGAGAGGCGACCCAGGAAGACCCACAAGGGTGGACCTGCGTGCCGCCTCCGACTTCCTATTAATGCCTCAAATGAGTATTCAGCCGGTGCCAGTGGAGCCTATACCATCCTTGCCCCCGGGAACCATGGGCCTTATTCTCGGCCGGGGTTCACTCACCTTGCAGGGCTTAGTAGTCCACCCTGGAGTTATGGATTGTCAACATTCCCCTGAAATACAGGTCCTGTGCTCAAGCCCTAAGGGCGTTTTTTCTATTAGTAAAGGAGATAGGATAGCTCAGCTGCTGCTCCTCCCTGATAATACCAGGGAAAAATCTGCAGGACCTGAGATAAAGAAGATGGGCTCCTCAGGAAATGATTCTGCCTATTTGGTTGTATCTTTAAATGATAGACCTAAGCTCCGCCTTAAGATTAATGGAAAAGAGTTTGAAGGCATCCTTGATACCGGAGCAGATAAAAGTATAATCTCTACACATTGGTGGCCCAAAGCATGGCCCACCACAGAGTCATCTCATTCATTACAGGGCCTAGGATATCAATCATGTCCCACTATAAGCTCCGTTGCCTTGACGTGGGAATCCTCTGAAGGACAGCAAGGGAAATTCATACCTTATGTGCTCCCACTCCCGGTTAACCTCTGGGGAAGGGATATTATGCAGCATTTGGGCCTTATTTTGTCCAATGAAAACGCCCCATCGGGAGGGTATTCAACTAAAGCAAAAAATATCATGGCAAAGATGGGTTATAAAGAAGGAAAAGGGTTAGGACATCAAGAACAGGGAAGGATAGAGCCTATCTTACCTAATGGAAACCAAGACAGACAGGGTCTGGGTTTTCCATAGCGGCCATTGGGGCAGCACGGCCCATACCATGGAAAACGGGGAATCCAGTGTGGGTTCCTCAATGGCCCCTATCCTCTGAAAAACTGGAAGCTGTGATTCAACTGGTAGAGGAACAATTAAAACTAGGCCATATTGAACCCTCTACCTCACCTTGGAATACTCCAATTTTTGTAATTAAGAAAAAGTCAGGAAAGTGGAGACTGCTCCATGACCTCAGAGCCATTAATGAGCAAATGAACTTATTTGGCCCAGTACAGAGGGGTCTCCCTGTACTTTCCGCCTTACCACGTGGCTGGAATTTAATTATTATAGATATTAAAGATTGTTTCTTTTCTATACCTTTGTGTCCAAGGGATAGGCCCAGATTTGCCTTTACCATCCCCTCTATTAATCACATGGAACCTGATAAGAGGTATCAATGGAAGGTCTTACCACAGGGAATGTCCAATAGTCCTACAATGTGCCAACTTTATGTGCAAGAAGCTCTTTTGCCAGTGAGGGAACAATTCCCCTCTTTAATTTTGCTCCTTTACATGGATGACATCCTCCTGTGCCATAAAGACCTTACCATGCTACAAAAGGCATATCCTTTTCTACTTAAAACTTTAAGTCAGTGGGGTTTACAGATAGCCACAGAAAAGGTCCAAATTTCTGATACAGGACAATTCTTGGGCTCTGTGGTGTCCCCAGATAAGATTGTGCCCCAAAAGGTAGAGATAAGAAGAGATCACCTCCATACCTTAAATGATTTTCAAAAGCTGTTGGGAGATATTAATTGGCTCAGACCTTTTTTAAAGATTCCTTCCGCTGAGTTAAGGCCTTTGTTTGGTATTTTAGAAGGAGATCCTCATATCTCCTCCCCTAGGACTCTTACTCTAGCTGCTAACCAGGCCTTACAAAAAGTGGAAAATGCCTTACAAAATGCACAATTACAACGTATTGAGGATTCGCAGCCTTTCAGTTTGTGTGTCTTTAAGACAGCACAATTGCCAACTGCAGTTTTGTGGCAGAATGGGCCATTGTTGTGGATCCATCCAAACGTATCCCCAGCTAAAATAATAGATTGGTATCCTGATGCAATTGCACAGCTTGCCCTTAAAGGTCTAAAAGCAGCAATCACCCACTTTGGGCGAAGTCCATATCTTTTAATTGTACCTTATACCGCTGCACAGGTTCAAACCTTGGCAGCCACATCTAATGATTGGGCAGTTTTAGTTACCTCCTTTTCAGGAAAAATAGATAACCATTATCCAAAGCATCCAATCTTACAGTTTGCCCAAAATCAATCTGTTGTGTTTCCACAAATAACAGTAAGAAACCCACTTAAAAATGGGATTGTGGTATATACTGATGGATCAAAAACTGGCATAGGTGCCTATGTGGCTAATGGTAAAGTGGTATCCAAACAATATAATGAAAATTCACCTCAAGTGGTAGAATGTTTAGTGGTCTTAGAAGTTTTAAAAACCTTTTTAGAACCCCTTAATATTGTGTCAGATTCCTGTTATGTGGTTAATGCAGTAAATCTTTTAGAAGTGGCTGGAGTGATTAAGCCTTCCAGTAGAGTTGCCAATATTTTTCAGCAAATACAATTAGTTTTGTTATCTAGAAGATTTCCTGTTTATATTACTCATGTTAGAGCCCATTCAGGCCTACCTGGCCCCATGGCTCTGGGAAATGATTTGGCAGATAAGGCCACTAAAGTGGTGGCTGCTGCCCTATCATCCCCGGTAGAGGCTGCAAGAAATTTTCATAACAATTTTCATGTGACGGCTGAAACATTACGCAGTCGTTTCTCCTTGACAAGAAAAGAAGCCCGTGACATTGTTACTCAATGTCAAAGCTGCTGTGAGTTCTTGCCAGTTCCTCATGTGGGAATTAACCCACGCGGTATTCGACCTCTACAGGTCTGGCAAATGGATGTTACACATGTTTCTTCCTTTGGAAAACTTCAATATCTCCATGTGTCCATTGACACATGTTCTGGCATCATGTTTGCTTCTCCGTTAACCGGAGAAAAAGCCTCACATGTGATTCAACATTGTCTTGAGGCATGGAGTGCTTGGGGGAAACCCAAACTCCTTAAGACTGATAATGGACCAGCTTATACGTCTCAAAAATTCCAACAGTTCTGCCGTCAGATGGACGTGACCCACCTGACTGGACTTCCATACAACCCTCAAGGACAGGGTATTGTTGAGCGTGCGCATCGCACCCTCAAAGCCTATCTTATAAAACAGAAGAGGGGAACTTTTGAGGAGACTGTACCCCGAGCACCAAGAGTGTCTGTGTCTATGGCACTCTTTACACTCAATTTTTTAAATATTGATGCTCATGGCCATACTGCGGCTGAACGTCATTGTTCAGAGCCAGATAGGCCCAATGAGATGGTTAAATGGAAAAATGTCCTTGATAATAAATGGTATGGCCCGGATCCTATTTTGATAAGATCCAGGGGAGCTATCTGTGTTTTCCCACAGAATGAAGACAACCCATTTTGGATACCAGAAAGACTCACCCGAAAAATCCAGACTGACCAAGGGAATACTAATGTCCCTCGTCTTGGTGATGTCCAGGGCGTCAATAATAAAAAGAGAGCAGCGTTGGGGGATAATGTCGACATTTCCACTCCCAATGACGGTGATGTATAATGCTCAAGTATTCTCCTGCTTTTTTACCACTAACTAGGAACTGGGTTTGGCCTTGATTCAGACAGCCTTGGCTCTGTCTGGACAGGTCCAGATGACTGACACCATTAACACTTTGTCAGCCTCAGTGACTACAGTCATAGATAAACAGGCCTCAGCTAATGTCAAGATACAGAGAGGTCTCATGCTGGTTAATCAACTCATAGATCTTGTCCAGATACAACTAGATGTATTATGACAAATAACTCAGCTGGGATGTGAACAAAAGTTTCCGGGATTGTGTGTTATTTCCATTCAGTATGTTAAATTTACTAGGGCAGCTAATTTGTCAAAAAGTCTTTCTCAGTATATGTTACAGAATTGGATGGCTGAATTTGAACAGATCCTTCGGGAATTGAGACTTCAGGTCAACTCCACGCGCTTGGACCTGTCCCTGACCAAAGGATTACCCAATTGGATCTCCTCAGCATTTTCTTTCTTTAAAAAATGGGTGGGATTAATATTATTTGGAGATACACTTTGCTGTGGATTAGTGTTGCTTCTTTGATTGGTCTGTAAGCTTAAGGCCCAAACTAGGAGAGACAAGGTGGTTATTGCCCAGGCGCTTGCAGGACTAGAACATGGAGCTCCCCCTGATATATGGTTATCTATGCTTAGGCAATAGGTCGCTGGCCACTCAGCTCTTACATCTCACGAGGCTAGACTCATTGCACGGGATAGAGTGAGTGTGCTTCAGCAGCCCGAGAGAGTTGCACGGCTAAGCACTGCAGTAGAAAGGCTCTGCGGCATATATGAGCCTATTCTAGGGAGACATGTCATCTTTCAAGAAGGTTGAGTGTCCAAGTGTCCTTCTCTCCAGGCAAAACGACACGGGAGCAGGTCAGGGTTGCTCTGGGTAAAAGCCTGTGAGCCTAAGAGCTAATCCTGTACATGGCTCCTTTACCTACACACTGGGGATTTGACCTCTATCTCCACTCTCATTAATATGGGTGGCCTATTTGCTCTTATTAAAAGGAAAGGGGGAGATGTTGGGAGCCGCGCCCACATTCGCCGTTACAAGATGGCGCTGACAGCTGTGTTCTAAGTGGTAAACAAATAATCTGCGAATGTGCCGAGGGTAGTTCTCCACTCCATGTGCTCTGCCTTCCCCGTGACGTCAACTCGGCCGATGGGCTGCAGCCAATCAGGGAGTGACACGTCCTAGGCGAAGGATAATTCTCCTTAATAGGGACGGGGTTTCGTTTTCTCTCGCTCTTGCTTCTTACACTCTTGCTCCTGAAGATGTAAGCAATAAAGTTTTGCCGCAGAAGATTCTGGTCTGTGGTGTTCTTCCTGGCCGGGCGTGAGAACGCGTCTAATAACAGATTATAACAAGGATAAAACATGTTCTAAAACTAGATCAGATAGAATCTATGTCCATAGATGGTTGTACAACATTATGAATTTACAAAATGTCAATAATAAAAACTTTTATACTGTATGTATCCTATCACAAAAATTTTATAAAAGGCATCCCAGTGCTTTTAAGAGAGAATCTCTCTCTGGTGGCAATGGTTCTCCCTGCAGGCAGTAGAACAGTGGGGAGCAGAGAGTAAGTAGTTGGTCTTGGACAGAAGAGAAAGAAGAGACCCCAAGGGTGGGCAGGAAAACCAGAAAGCTCTCAGCTTTTCCCTCTTCCAGGAATACGCCAGGAGGGTCTTCCTCGATATGCTCCCTAGGCCTGAAGAGACAGACAACCGTGAACTTGCATCCACCCCGCCCCTCTGCAGAGGTGACTTTGATCAGTCCTATCAATACTGCTGCTGGAGTTCCTGGCACAGTGGTGCCAGCTCTGGAGCATCCTCTACTTTAGTCACCACAAGCCTGAGAGGCAGGAGCCATTCTCTTCCCTGATCACTAATTGAGGAAACTGGAAACTTGAAAGGAATAATGAAGTCTGCCCCAAGACACACTACAGTCAGTACATAGTGAAGACACAGTCCACCTGGCCGCTCCCATTCGGAAACAGAGAGGAAGCAGCTATTTATAGAATTACAAGGATTATAAGTAAATTGTGGAATGCTACTAAACTGTGAAGGTCACTCAGTGACTCTCTCTAAATAGTGACTGAAATGGCCTTCATGAGGAAAGTCTCTCTGCTAGCTAGCAGTAGGTCTAACTATGATCTCAGCTGACCAGCTTTCAGTTGAATGTCATCAGATTTGTACTGGATTTAGAAGGCCATGTCTATGACAGTAAATCTACAATCAGTCAAAATTAACTGAAACATCATAACTTTATACAATGTATACCAGGGGCCAAGGACAGGTACCATTTGGGAAAGCAGGGAGGAGGGAATGGGGAAGGCAGTGGACGCCTTCCTGTTTGGTTAAGTAGTGTTTTCTGATAGCATTGCCCATCTTTAGGGAAGGATTCTGGAGAACCAGGGACCTCTGACTGCATAGGTACACAGAGCCTAGTTGTGACACATGATCATCATATTGACTACCATCCATGGTATATTTATTGCAACCTAACCAAGCATTAGACAAAGTGTGTCATATATATTTGTTCCTCAAATACCAACAAATAGTTAAAGGAATAGGTATCTTGGTCTACATTTTCTGTTTTAAAAAAAATAGAGCCCAGGATCACACACTAATAAATAGTTAATCTGGCCAACATCAGGCCTGCAGGAGTTCAAAACCTTGGCTCTTAACTAATATATTTCCCATGAGGGAGATTATTAGCCACTTCAGAGTCATCATGGCAACTTTTGGCATTGATAAAAAGTAAGCTCAATAAATGTCATTCCTATCCAGTCACTAACATTTGCCAAAAAGAGAGAGGAAGACAGAATAAGGCAACTTAAGGCTAGGCCTTGGCAGAATACCAAGTGGAATATCTTCTGGAGTAGCCCCTGCCCATTTCAGCCCATCACCAAAATAGGGCCCACATCAGACCTAAAGGTGCCAATCGGAAGTGGAACCTTCTCCTTTGAAAGGCAGGTGCTCCAGGCTTCTTAGGCACACTCTTCCAGGTGGCTCTTATTCCAGGGCATCAGACATTCACAGGCTTCTGTAGTGTGCTTGATATGGCTACAGACACAATTGGTCACATGTAGAATTTTCTCTTAAGAACTTCATGGGTCATTTTTAGCAACAAGCAAATGAAAGCCCCGTTTACTTGTCTTGTATCCATTGAGCTGCAGAAGAGAGAACGTGCATACCATCTCATCAGCTTCACCGTCTTGGTCAACATACCAACAACAGCTTGTCTGTGAGCACTACTACAAGGAAAACATCGTGGCCACATGTCATCTTAATAGGCTGGCATTAATTACTGGATTCACTTATCTCGAAACTGTTTAACACTGCGGATATTTGAATGATGACAGATAATTGATGGGTGTGCTAATACATCCTATGGCTCTAAGATGCATCAACTCACATTAACATCACTGAAATCCAGATGTGTTTAGCTGTCAGCACCGGCCAGGCTGCGATCTTGCCAGTGCTAGCATTGTCTTTTCATGTGGGAATGTTTCAAGTACAAGCACGGAAACTTGCAGAGTGATGCCTTTGACAAGGAAGAGAATCTCAGGGAAAACGGTGGAGGGCGGCTGAAAAGCCCCGGGCGGGGTCCGTAACTATGCCTCTCAGAGAGGTCACCCATGTTCCAGAAGGTGGCTTCTACACCCTTGTGCATACTGGGAGTACTAAATGATTTCAGTGGGTTTCATAAAAACAATGAGCATAACATGTTGAGAGGGAAAAGTAGTGTTGGGGGTTAGAGGGGTGGGAATGGAGAATGGACTTGCTGAGAACACCTTATATGCACTCATGGAATTCTCAAATGATAAAATATAGTACAGGAGAGAGAGGGGTGGAGGGGAAGAGGAAGCTGAGCGGACGAGAGCGCAAAGGTAGGAAGGGAGGCCAGCTGTATGTATCACCAGTGCTCCTGATGCTCTTGATGGCCTGGAAGAAAATATCCTGCAGAAAAATATGGCTGTAGACAACCCAGAATTGAATCCTTAAGAGCTGGACCGCACGCCTTTAATCCCAGCTCTTGGGAGGCAGAGGCAGAGGCAGGCGAATTTCTGAGTTCGAGGCCAGCCTGGTCTACAGAGTGAGTTCCAGGACAGCCAGGGCTACACAGAGAAACCCTGTCTCGAAAAACCAAAAAAAAAAAAAAAAAAAAAAAAAAGAAGTGTCAACTTATTCAGCTGGTGGGTTCATTTTTAATATTTCCTGAAACACTTCCGCCAGTACAGGGGTCACACATACCTATCCACTTTGATTGTGCAAAGACAGTTATATCACTTAGGATCCTGTCATGGTTTAGCTGTTTTTTCTGCCTTTGTGGCAAATCCAACAATGACATGGGATGCAGCCATTCATACCCTAGGTTCAGTGCGGTTCACTCATTCTTATCCTAGGTTCGATGTAGTTCAGCTTATAGAACATGTAGACCACAACACAGTTAACCCTAGAGGGATAAAAATAACCAAAACCTTAAATATTTATTTCCCCCTCACTTTAGAAAGTAGCCAAACTTATAATTCACAGTAACATTGTTAAAGAACATACACCCCAGGGAAGACCCAAAAGGTACCAGGATTCAGATCAGTTTACTGGTCATTTTGCAAGCTCTATGCTTTCACTGAGGAATTGAAGAAACTCTTACAATGCTCACAAAGAAGAAAGGGCGTTGAGCTTACACTTTCCTAGGGGACCTTCCCTCCTCCTTTTTCCATGAACTTGCTAAGGCTTGGTTTCTTCTGTGTAAAGCAGGTGTTTGTCCAGCTCCGTCGCTGAGTAGCTATAAAGACGGTGGAGCGGGCGCATATAAAATGATCCACACGGTAAAACGTCAGAAAGTTATAAATGTACTTCTCCGACCACTATATTTGTGATTCTTTTACATTCTGGCCCAGGGCTTAACAAATATTGTTGAGTAAAAGTGTGAAAGAAATGAAAAAAACCAAAGTATCATAACATATTCTCTGAAGTGAATTATTTGAGAACATTAGTTTTAAAGATCCATAATGGTTCCTCATGGGAAAAAGCTGGGAGGAGGGGGTGTCTGTTTTTGTTTGTTTGTTTGTTTGTTTCAGAGAATTTGTGAAGAAAGGAAGATGGGAAAGAAAACCTGTCTTGCTTTGAAAAACCTAATGGTTCAGGGCAATTGCAACAACAACATGCAGCCTTGGGGGGGGGGGTGGATTTTTAGGGTTGAGAAGGGATAAGGATCATAATAAAGGGTGAGAAGAAAGAAAGGGGGACCCTGGAATGAATTATAATTCAGAATTCAATTTCAGTCTTTCAAGAAACAGATTCCATTATGGGGGCAGGGAGAGGAACCCCTTTTTAAGATCTCTAGAATGTTTAGTCAAATGGGTCTTAAATGTCAGTCCTCTGGTGGGGAAGGAAAAGGGCAAACACACACAGCTCCTTTGCCTGTTTGGTTCAGGGCAAATGTGTAAGAAAAGCTCAAATTAAAATAAAGAACAACAGTTGTGACCTACCCGCTCCCCCCACCCCAGGAAAAAAAATGCAAAAAGCTCCACCTTCCATGAAAGCAGATGACATTTTTGAGAGATGGCTGTGGGTTTTAGAATCTTATAACCAGGTTTTTTTTTTTAATTTCTAAAAATAAGCTATGTTTAAAACACGCTATTTCAAAATGTCATTCTTTTATACAATAAAATTTACTTTTTGCAGGTATTCCACGTTTACACTTCAAACGTGTTTTTAGGGGTAAAATTTAGCAGACATTAAATTACAGGCAGAAATCCACAGCTTCTTAAGTGGGGGGTACGAGGTGAAGAGAAGGACACCAGGCAGGATGTCAGCAAACCTGGCTCTCCCTCCAGCCAGTTCCCCAAACCAACTGAGCCCGGAGGGTGACTCTTGACCTGTCTGGATTGTGGTTCACTGGACTCTACGATCTCTAAGGCTCTTCAACATTCTCTTACTGTAATTTGAATTTTCCCCAAGGTGACCTTAATGGTGATGACAGGTGTAGAGAACAGCATTCAGGGTTCCTGTCACTTCATCATCTCAAAACTCTGACCAAACTTAACTCCTTTTACACTTCAGAACTGATGGCAGCCTTCTGCTGGCGTGCATGTGAACACAACGCACACATGCACACAAACATACACGTGCACAAATGTATAAACAAATGAACACACACATGCGTGCACACACGCATGTATGCACGCACATGTGTGCGTGGACCATAATGCATGCACACACATACACAGATGCACACAGATGTACAAACACACAAACACATAAACATATGCACACACACGTAGGCACAAACACAAGCACGCAAACACACAACAGACACGAATGCAGACACACAGACACACTTTTCAAGGAATGAATAATAAAGAGTCATGCTGTGGGAATTATTCGAACATTTCACTTGGCATGGGAGACTCTGCCACGTTTTCAGTGTTAATTGTGAAAGAGGGAATGTCAAAAGCTCACATCCCTCCCTGAGTCGCCTGGATCACTTCATGTGTCCTTCTAAGGTCAGTTTGGTGTCCAAGCAAACAAAACTCTCCTCCTCCACCCTCTACTGAGCAGAGGACAGTGACCCACTTAAGCTCCTCAACAGCACAGGCCCAAAGCAAAGGTGCAATTTAATTCTTACCCTGAAACACAGCCCATTTGGAGGGACACCAGTCACTAGGGTATTGTTAGTGCCTTGAAATGGCCAACAGGGATTGCTGACTCTGCGAACATCCCCCGGAAAGGCAAGCATTCTATTTGAATTACTAACATAACAGATGCTTGCTAGGATCCACCATGCAGCCCGCATACAGTTATGCTAATTTGGCAGCACTTCTCTTCCCGTTAGCTCGGAGCCATTAGAGCACCCAGCTAGTAGGTCCTTCTGTCTAACTAATAATTGCCTATTATTGATATTAATTAACATTTTTTGCACCTTTCCTCGGTTTTGACCTAGTATCTGTTGGTAGTCTAATCACTGTGGCCTATTAAAAGTCAAAATACAGGGGCCTAGAGTAGTCACAAGCCATTTATCAAAAAGCAAACAAGGCCAATTAAACAGGCAGCCAGACAGTTGTCTTGATTCGCCTCTGACTGTTTTCTTGATCACCATTATAAATTGCTAATAGGGCAGAAAGCGCTAAGCGGGGAGCATCTGCGGGGGGCTGGATATTGCTCACTCCCTGCCTGGTGACAGGTGAGAGGGGGCCCAGTGATGGTCTTATTGATGCGAACTGCCCATCAGTTGGTAGTTATTGTTAAAGTTCATGATGCTACAGCTGATCCCGTCCTGCTGAGAGTCAATCAAATTAATTAGAGCTAGAAAAATCTTCTTTATTATTTTAGAGCATGGATATAGAAGTCCTGTGATTTAGATCCAAAGGCAATGAAGAAAAAAAAATCTCCATGTAGTATGGTGTGGAAAAAAATCAGATATTGCTTCTTCCATTATTTATAATAAGGGCTGCGGCTAAAGGTTTTTATAGGCACAGATCAAGAGATCATAATAGAAGCATATTGACAGATTTTTTTTTCTGCAATACTCCAAGGAACCGGCTGTAGCAGGAAAATATATCAAAACCTTATCATCAGACCTGAGATCTTCTGTGAAAAATCAATAAAGAGTTATACATGGTTTGAGTTTAAACAGTTCTCTGTAGTCATTTAAACATAGTGCATCTGTATAGCCTTTTACCTCTGGAGACAGGTAACCTAGCAACTGCAGGGCTTAAACCGATTAACTACAAATGAAGTACTGTACGCCTATCAAAGCAATTGTTCATCGTAGCCTTTGTTGCAGAGACTAAGCTAATTGAACATGATACAGTATGAAGATAATTAACACCCATGAGTTTGTTAATTGCCTGTTAGCATTACAACACACTCTCCCCGTTTCTTTTTAACTGTCTCCTTTGTAGCCTCTTACTTCCCTTAAAATGGTGCAGGACCTCTTTAACTAGCAATGATATCTTCGAGTTTATTAACCCTTTTTAAATTGGGGGAAGCGGGGTGGGGGGCTGCGAGGGGGGGTGGAGAAAGAAAGAAAAAGCTCCGTCTTAATGAAGCATTGCATTGCGTGTGCTTGTTAAATGCAAGCTTGGCTTTGTCTCTCTCTACTTTCTCAAGATTGGGAATTTGTTTTACAGATACTGTACAAACTATGTTTATTTTTCGTGCTAATTTCTTTCAAGCAATTTAGCCATTATAGCATGCTCTCTGGAAAAAAACCCAAAATAACACAGGACTTGAGTGAGCCTCTTTATGACTCCGGCTGCTCTGCTCTTGAGAAGGAGCAGGGAATGTCTTTGAGGAGTGGAATATTAATTGAATGCAGCATCTGGTCAGCAGCTGGCTGGATCCGGTTGTCCTGTTCCCACCGAGCAGGCGAGAAAGAAGTGCTGTTGCATCTGTTTGCCAGGCTTGTGTTTCCCTTCCGAGCAGTGGACTAAATGAACCCCCATTTTATCTCTGCTGGATCACTACATGGATGCCAGAAAATCAATTGGGCAGGAAAATCTGTTAATCTAAAGTGAATTTAATCTTAGGAATCATTTCAAATAAAAATTTTCAATCATTACCTTTTTGGAAAAACACTTCTCTCCCCGCCTCCCCACCCCCCCCCCCCACAAGTGTGAGCGTTTGTGTCGTAACAATATTTTGAAAGCACCTATTATAAGAGTAATTCAACGTCAATAGGATTATCTAGCAAAGGACACTTGCTTTGGGGAGGCAGAAGAGATGTTTTAAGAGGAAATGGGAGCCCAATGGTATATGGACAGAAACGATTAAGGCACTTGGGCCCAGGACACGTGGAGCCTGACAATAGACCCTTCTCATGTCGAGAAGGAGTACTTTGGTTGTGTCACGATTGTTTAACTTGGATTTTCCTACACAATCTGCTGTGTTTATCATTACTGTACTGTGGCTTAATCCTTGCTGGTATGCCAGCCCCAAGAGGGTCACTTCTAGTGTCCAATTACAAGTTCTGTCATCAATCACAAGTATTATTTATTCAACAAAATGAATTACTAATTAATAACTAATGAACATTATGGCCTTGAAGGCTATAACATTATTAATTACAGTTGGCATGAAAGGGGTCTACCTGGCACATTTTCACCACAATTAGCCCTGGAAGTTTTCGTGTAAAATGTCTATTAAGAGAGCCAACGAGGAAAGGCTGGCTTCATTGCTTCCCTCTATAAGGCTTCTGGGCAGGACCCTACCACACCACCCCCATGATCCCAACAATGATTTTCCTGAATGGCTGGAGACAGGAGGAAGAGAAGTTTCCTACATGAGACTGCACCCTCCCAGCCCTGCATGCTAAAATGTCACCAGAGGATTCTGGACCACAGTGGAGCAGGTGGAATATGGTCACTGCCTTATTTTTAGATGTGGTCCTAAGCTCTGGGTGCAGGCATTGCTCAGCAGCTAAATCTTAAGCAGGCAGCTGGTGGGCCAGAACTGCCCGCTTCTGTCCAGAGTCAGGCACAGTGTGTCCTCTCACCTTGAGGACCCTTCTCATCACAGGCTATAGAGGAGATGCTGTGAAATGCTCTTGCCCACAGCTGAGCCAAGAGGAAGCAGTAGTTTAAAGAATGTACGCAGGAAAGCACAACAATGTTCTCAGGCTCTTTGAAAGCAGAATGGATCTACTCCCTCTGCTCCATGGACGTAGCCGCCTTGCCTAATGCCTTGCAGGGGTTGGTGAAACCATGGGTGGATGAGAAAGTGTGGCAAAGACAGTGTAAAGTCATGGGGATGTTAGAAAGGAAAACTCCCCTTTTTCTTTTTCTGGAGAAAGAGAAGAGTTTCTCAGACAGTGAATCTGTGGTTTGGACACTCATTTCACCCTCGGCGCTACAGGGATTTTGGAGCACAAGTGATTGCATTGCCCTGATTAACTGCAGAAGTGGGAAAGCATTCTCTTTGTACTAGATAAGCAGAGAAGCATCTCTTAACATTTCAATAAAAGATGTGTGAGGGCTTCCATTATGTGGACACTTCCCTTGGCTACTCTACAAACGTCATGTACCTCGCCCCCTCTTGGTGGGTGTGCGCATATGTCCTTGGAAGGTGGAAAGGGAAAGGTTGAAAGGTATACCGCCTAAACAATTCATTATTTGTGAAGTTGTTTTTAGCTTTATACAGACAATGGGGAGAATGAATGGGAAATTAGATGACATGGCAGAACCTGCCTCATCTATGCAAAACATTCCCATGTCTATTCTGTGAAACTACTGACAGGTACCAACCCTAACATGAAAGTTTGTGTGGCGACGCCTATGTCCAAAATAGGTTAGGACAGCAAGAGACCACTTGGCAAGGAGGAAGAGAGAAAGTGGTGGGAGAGGAGAAAGGAAGAGTAGACAGACAGAAAATCTCAGGCTTTAAAACTGACCCTAATACTGTCCACATCTGCAAGCATAAACAAATCATATCCAGCTGAGCCTCAGTTTCCAGTTTTGGCAAATGGTAATATCGATATATATTCTGCCCACCTTTGCAGACTGGCACTGGGAAGCCAATGAATGAATTTTAGTTGGTTTCTGTTTCTTTGATTAACTGATTGATTAAGGGATCAAGTTGAGATCATTGCTCATGACAGAAAAGCACTCTGTGGGCCACACCACCAGTCTTGATTTATCTGGGACAGGATTTTGTTATGTCCTATACAGCTAGACTGACCTGAAATTCATGATTCTCCTGTCTCAACCTCCCGAGAGTGGGGAGTGCAGGTCTGTGCTTCTGTGCCTGCTGGCTATGGCTTTCGTTTTGAAAGCACTTCAAAAGAGACATTGTATGGAAATATGAAATTTCTAATCATTTCACTTGTTTGTTTCTAACCCACATCCCAAGCCAGTTAGTTCAAATAGAATGGCCAGGCAGTTCCAATTACAGCCCAGTTTGAGAACAAAGCGTGCTACGAGAGCATGGTGAAGTTTGCATCAGTGAACACTTTTCTCTTTACCTTAAAAATTGCTCAAGATTCCTGAGGCACAAGGAGTCACTTCTAATGGTCATACCTGACCTTCCTCCCATGGATAATTCCAGGTTTACCATGCATAACCTCTACAGGGGAAATGAACACTGCCCTTCTGCTGTGGAGGCAGCGAATTGGCATTTCTCCAGTATGCTGGTTTCTTGGATGTAGGGAGGTCTCAAATATCAAGCACGAGGTGCAGCTCCAGCTCCCCTGAGTGTAGGACACCTCAGCACAGTTTTGTCGGCTCCTCGGGTAGTTGCAGACACACTTCAGAGTGCCCTTTAAGGAACCAAAAAAAAAAAAAAAAAAAAATGGACACTGTCCCTAAAACCTCTGAAGAAAAGAAACCAAAGAGTCTAAGCAAACTTTACATATATGCAGGTTTTATGTTTCTCTTTCTATCACTAGATTAATTCCCATTTATCTCAAATTTATCCCATTTATCTCAAATAACAGACAGCAGGTATAGGCTGTGGAGTTGTAGACTGACAACAGAAATGTTCTTTAATGTTCTTTTTTTAATATCTACCCATTTGGGGGTCACCACTCGGAGGTAAATCTGAGTCCCCCTCAGGCCTCTGAAAAAGGACAATGACTGGGCACATTTACATCAAGCCTCTCCCTTCACAATCAGCTGTTGTAACCTTTTCTCTACAAGCTTCTTGGAGAATCCAAATAAACAGCTCTCTGGGGAAGAAGGCATCCGTGTGTCCTTTATTCAGAAAGAGCATGCACGTAGGAGAGCATCCGCAGACTGCTCGGTGTACTCGGGATCATCTCACCATTTACATGCTGCCAGTGAGGGGAGAGGGAACACCATCCTAAGGGCAGCTTTAGGTTCCAGCAGCCTAGAGAACAGCATCTATGAGACATTGTTTCTTCCTCCTGTATCCAGAGAGCAATCTAGGCTATTTGTGGGAGAAATAGTCCTTTTGAGGTAAATGAATTACTTCCTGCAATATTGAAAACTGAGGTCAGGAACCTTTCATCACCAGCAACCTGATAAAGCAAGTTACCCTGAACAGAGCCAGAGAATAGGACGAACTCTAACAAAACAGATACATTATTCAAAGTCACCAATGAATTGGCAAGGGCCAGAGGCTAAGTGAGAGCAAGGCATCAAGAGAGGCAAACAGAAGGTGGCTTTCAGCATGCACCAAGTGCCACCACCTTTTCAAGTGTTTGACAAGGCTGGTGAGTCTGAGCTTTGGTTTTCAGAGACTGGAATGATGAGAGCAGGGTACAGTGGGAAGAAAGCCCAAACCTAGTGTCTGTTTTGGAACTTGGTGACCTGTGTGATCCAAAGGCATTTCACACCTGGACTTGGACTGAACTGACCTGAGAGAGAGGCACTGACCTGGGCACTAGCAGACATAAGCACAAATTTTCTCTAGAAGAATACTCTTAACCCAGACACATTCCTCAAGAACTGTGTGTCCAGAAAAAAATAAATGGTGTTTCCTAAATGGTGAAGTAGTCCCCCAGTGTACACACACACACACACACACACACACACACACACACACAAACGATATATCTATATCTATATCTATGCCTATGCCTATGCCTAGATCTAGATAGATAGATCACATTCACCAGGTTCCCAAAAGCGAAAGCCAGTAGAACAAGACCCAAAGTAAGTTCAAGTTCATATATTAAATTGCCAAATATCAAATGTAAGACAAATACACTTAATATGTTTTAAAATACATTTTAAGTGTTGAATTAAAAATAAGAGACTAAGCCAGGTATGGTGGTGCACTCCTTTAATCCCAGTACTTGGGAGGCTGAGGTTGCAGATCTCTGAGTTCAAGGCCAGCCTGGCCTTCAGAGTGAGTTCTAGGATAGCAAGGGCTATAATAGGAAATCCTGACTCCAAAAATAATAAAATAAAATGGAAGAGACTAAAGACTATACACATTCACTGTTGTTAAGCAAGCATCTTACCAAAGGGCAAACTTCCATGAAGTCATAGTTCATATAGAGAGCAAGCACATAGCTGCATTTTTAAACTTAAATTCTACATCATAATCTGTACCAATAAACCATATGCAAAACACTATAATTTGAATGGACTAAGGTACAGAGCATTATAAAATAATAACAACATTAACAGAACTATTCTAGAGTAACAACAAACCCTTTGGGGTGAAGGGTAGGGACAGAAGATTCTCTTCAAGGGGACACATGGAAACTGCATCTTCACTGTTGTAATGATAGCATACTTGTAAGTGTGTGTCAAAGCTCACAGAACTATACACTTCAAATGCTGTGTCTTTATTACGTGTAAATTATACTTTAATAAAAATAAATACATTTATGATGTGCTCTTCTGTGGCATGTGACAATAATACACAGGTTGACTGTATCAATCTGAGGTAATCTCTATAATTAACAGCTAAAAGTATACAGTTTGAAGAATCTAAAATAAAAATGTACCTATATTCAAGAAGAAGGAGGAGGAGAAAGAGAAGAAGAAGAAGAAGAAGAAGGAGGAGGAGGAGGAGGAGGAGGAGGAGGAGGAGGAGCTGGAGAGGTGTTCAGTTGGCTTGAGGTCTTGAGTTAGGGCCTTAGCATCCACACAGAAACAGGCATGATAGCACACATTTGTAGTCCCAGTGCTGGGGAGGTAGAGACAGGAAGACCCCTGAGACTTGGTGGCCATCTGCCAGCCTAGCTGAATCAGGGAGCCCTAGGCCCCATTGAGAGACAGTCTTAAGAAATAAAACAAAAAAATTAACCAAGCTGGACAGCTCCTAGGAATGACCTGAGGTTGCCCTTTGGCCTCTACATAGACATGCAAGCATGTGCACACACACCTGCACATAAATGCACACATACCATAGCCAAGCAGAATTTTAAGCACATGATGCTTTATTTAAAGTAAAATGATCAAAGAAAACAGCACTTCCCTTGAAAGCATATTCTTATATCCAAATATGTAAGAAGTTTTTATTTGAAATTGTCTTCCCATTGTGAATAAAACCTAAGGAATCAGAAAAGTTAAAAACAAAAAAAGTGAAAGGATTGACCTGGAGGCACGTTGATGTCCGTGGGCTGTGCTGACACTGGGGACCATGTTAGTGCCCACGGTCCACGCTGTCCTGTTGACCACGTTGAGATCTGAGGTCCATGCTCCCAATGGAGGCCAGCTGGATGTCCATGGTTGGTGCTGTGGCCTGAAGCCATGTTGCTGTTCATGGGCTGGACTGCCACAGGGGACATAATGGTGTCTATGATCTATGTCCCATGCCCCAGAAGCCATGTTGATGTCCTGGACCTGTGTTGCAGCTGAGGGTCACGATGGGGTCTGTGGCCCATGATTTGGCAACAACCAGGTGGAAGTCCATGATCTGTGACAGCTCTTACCTCTTACCCCCCAAAAAGTAACACACTAGACCGGAAGCCATCATACAGAACCCTTAAAATTTGTGATAAGGATGCTGAAGTATAGCTCTCCATAATCGTTGGTTTCTGTTGGAGGAGCAAATGGGCAAGGACTCAGTTGTCCTTAAGGGGATAGCCACTAGAAGTTTTACCATGCTCTTGTGAGTATATAGGCAATGCAAATAGGGCAACTTGGTCATCTTCTTTTTCTTCTTTTTCCATGGGAGGACCAGAAAGTGATTGTGATCGAGGGTGCATTATTTGAAATTCTTGAATAATCAATAAAACTATTACGTTGGGAAAAAGTAAAATAATTGAAATTAAAAACTTAATGGCCAGAGTTAACATTTTAGAATATATATGTCTGAAAAGTAACCAAAGACAGACTTTAAGTTTCTAAAGAGAGGATTAAAGAGTACACCTAAATGTATAATGTGAGCAATGGCAATTAGAAAATACTAGAAAAACATCTTCAATGAGTGACAAGAAAACCACTGTCAGCTAGAATTGCATATTTATCAAAATTATCTTCCAGATAAAAGGAAAGTTAAGACCTACTCAACTCACTCCATCATCTAGAAATTCTAAGGGATATAGTCCAAGCAGAAGGAAATTGATCCCAGATACAAAAGAAATTGCTGGCAAAGAAACTAGTAAATATATAGCTAAGTCAAGATGCTGTTAGCTGTGGATCCTTGACCTAAGTGGGAACCAACTATGAGTTTGAAGTGTGCACACAGTAGGTGTTTGAGAGAATGCTCTGGAAGGCTGCCTCTCCTGAGGAGTACTGGAAGCAGAACTGTTAGAAAAAGAAGTTGAGGGAGTATACTGTCCTAACAAAGGCATCATCTTACCTCACAAAGAACTGTGGACTGGTGAGGCACCACAATGAGCCCATCTTTGAGGAAAAGAATTCTTGTTTTAATTTTGCTTGGCTTTTGTTTTGTTTTGTTTTGTTTGCTGTTTTGGGTTTTGTTGTTATTATTTTGTTTGTTGTTTGGTTGTTGTTGCTGTTGTTGTAGTTGTTGTTTTTAAGGGAGGGAACCTTTATCTCCCCACATTCACATGCATACCAAGCAAGCTGAGAGAGCGGTGAAGCCATTCTCTTTGTCAGAGGTCGAATCCCAGGGATGGACTCAGTTCTGGGCTTAAAGCTCCTGCTGCCTGACACAGGAGTGCTGCAGAACCAACAGCAGAGTGGAGAACTCAGAACAGAGTGGAGAACTCAGAACCCAGCACAGCCTCTAGTGTGCTAGCCACCTTCAACACTGCCACACAGCGACTGTCATCTGCAAAGTTCACACTCAACAACCAAGCAATTAAGTTACAAAAAAAAAAATCACCAATAAAATCCTCAAATTTTAGTTAAGCCGACAGTTTTCCGTGGGACTGCATTCATAGCTCTCCCTAGATTCCTTCAGTGTGGGGTGGACACACCTGCAAGAAGAAAGTAGAAAGGGGCGGGGTATAGAACAATGTACTGGGTAGTTTTGTGTCAACTTGACACAGCTGGAGTTATCACAGAGAAAGGAGCTTCAGTTGAGGAAATGCCTCCATGAGATCCAACTGTAAGGCATTTTCTCAATTAGTGATCAAGTGGGAAAGGCCCCTTGTGGGTGGGACCATCTCTGGACTGGTAGTCTTGTCTTGGGTTCTATAAGAGAGCTGGCTGAGCAAGCCAGGGGAAGCAAGCCAGTAATGAACATCCCTCTATGGCCTCTACATCAGCTCCTGCTTCCTGACCTGCTTGAGTTCCAGTCCTGACTTCCGTTGGTGATGAACAGCAACATGGAAGTGTAAGCTGAATAAACCCTTTCCTCCCCAACTTTCTTCTTGGTCATGATGTTTGTGCAGGAATACAAACCCTGACTAAGACAAACAAATAGTACATAGATCATGAAAGACAAAGGAATTTTATAATTTTATTTTCTAAAATGTTTGAAAGGAGGTAAAAATGTTGATTAACTGTAAGTTTTGATTTAAAAAAAAAAGCTGAATTTTAAGGTGATTTTTAAACACTGTCGGTTTCCAGGGATGAAAAAAGAAAAGAAAGAAGGAAGGAAGGGAGAGAGAGAGGAGAGAGAGAGAGAGAGAGAGAGAGAGAGAGAGAGAGAGAGAGAGGAGCAGATGACTGAGAAAAGGATAAACGCCTGAGATGACAGCTGAGGAGTTTAAGCTGGCGAAAGACACAGAGGCACACATTCAGAAGGCTCAATCAGTGAACCTCAGATCAGCAAAATAAAAATAGACCTTCCCTTAGCTCATCTAAGGTTAAAAGGATGGGGGACGATATGGAAGCAGAACAACATTAACAGCTGCAATGAAAGTTTAAGTGCCTCTGTAAACAGCAGACAAACTAAACTTTCAGGAAAATGGAATTTTCAGGGAGATAAAGAGAGTGCCTTCCAGTAGTAAATAGAGTTCATCAGGAGAAAATAGCAACTCTGATCTTAAACTCGCTCACACCACAAACTCAAAATACAGTAGGCAGTAATTGTCATAGCCGCTGCACCCAAATAATCACAATAAATCCAGACATTCGAGTCAGGAAACTAAGGCCATGGAGGTTGTGACTTGTGGCAGGAGTCAGAGCAAGACAAGGGTATGTCCCTCCGTTCTGATATCTTTCCCCATGCCCTGCAGATGACACTGAGAACTCAGAGTCCAGTAACAGGAAGAGAATAATATACCAGACTGCTATCAGAAGACGTTGATGAAGATGGTGTCCTGTATTCTCACTGAAATATAATATTAAGAGTTGAAACTTAGGGAGGTGATGGCAGACATCTTTAATCCTAACACTCAGGAGGCAGAGAATCTCTGAGTTCGAGGCTAGTCTGATCTACAGAGCAAGTTCCAGGACACCCAAGGCTATGCAGAAAAAAAAACAAAAACAAAAACCCAAAAACAAAAGGAAGGAAGGAAGGAAGGAAGGAAGGAAGGAAGGAAGGAAGGAAGGAATTGAAAATTAGAATTGGATAAATGTTCATAAAAGCAAAATGATATGGTTTTTTTTTTAGATACCAATTGAAGAATTCTAATTCCTAATTTGCTGTCCTTTTTCATAGTTAGATGTAGCTGGTTAGAAGAAAAGGAGCCATTGTTTTACCAAAGGACACCGATCTTCATAGGAAGAGCCTCTGCTTAGTCAGCCTAAGGTATCTGAGGAAAATGACATTGTTATGCAAACTCTTACCTGAAAGCTAAGAATGGTGCCCCTTTCTGAGCCCCAGGACCGCTTCTGATTTCCATGCTACATTGTCTCTTAGAGATAAAAAAGATTATGGAGTTGGCTAAACTATAAGCAATGTCACCAGAAAGTGGTAAAATCATTTGCCCAGAGTATAAGGAGTGTGCCTCTCTTTCCCGTTGGTAAAAGTTATAGAAAATGTCACTTAAGGAAAAATGATCCAGTGTGGGAACCATTTTTCTGCTTTAACAGGTTTCATCTTCTAGAAATAGAGAGAGAGCCAAGCCTGGCAAAGGAAATGCTTACCTGGGGATTAGCCCTCACAGAGGTCCCTTAAGGACACACAGGGGAGTCCTGGAGCATGCCGGGCTGGGCAAGGCAGCCCTGGGAGTATTGCCTTCAGCCTGCGGGACCGGGTGCCGGGAAGCCGAGCACTACTTCAGGAGCCAGTGGCCAGAAAAAAACTCTCTGCCACACTGTCTATTTGGGGGTAACTGGTTTCTCTGGAAAATGAGCCAATACTGTTCTCTCCGCCTCCAGCAGAAAAGCATTTTCCCAGGCACACAATTTTGTTTCCAACCCAGGAAACCTGATGCCCATTAATTACCCCTACAACCTTGACCTCTCTGCGCCTTCCCTAAGGACTGATTTCAGGTTTCGGTGGGTAGCAAAACGTGGATCTGGGTTCAGAGTCTGAGTGTGGACTCTGACATCACTCACAGAGGACCACAACCTGTGTGCGCTTTGTTCTGTCACCTGGGATGTGGAGAAGGTAGCACCTTCTTCAGAAGGGTGTCCCTAAGATGGAGTGGATAGTTCCCATAACGTAAGAGGCAGATGCACAGCATAAGCCAAGGCCCATCAAGGTCGTTATCCTTTTCTTTGCTAGTCCCTGGTGGAGGTTTCCTGCTGTCTTTCCTTCACTGGGCGGGCTTCTTCCTTTGAGCTACTCGCTCTTCCTCTCTCCTGTTCAACTGTCTTTTATCTCTCCTCACCTGACCTCTTGCTGGTACAAGTGGTCTCTGAGCAACTATAATGTCTTATCTTCATCAAATTAAATAAACTCAAGATTTCCTCCGATGAAATAAGCCTTGTAGAGATCTTTCACGTTACTATTTGAAAAGGCCATTC
This sequence comes from Mus musculus, assembly GCF_000001635.26. Taxonomy (NCBI): domain Eukaryota; kingdom Metazoa; phylum Chordata; class Mammalia; order Rodentia; family Muridae; genus Mus; species Mus musculus. The sequence continues at coordinate 74,462,176 of NC_000068.7, forward strand.
TTAGCCTCTCTCCCCAGTTCAAGACCTGTGTCCTCTGTCTCTTGTTTCCTAAGCTGCTCCATTTCCTTCCCCGTCCTGGATCTGGTTGTCTTACCATCCTGTCTCTCCAGGGTTCATTGTCTTGATTTCTCTTTCTCTGGACAAACCACCTGTGTCAGAAATCCCCAGCAACACCATGCAGCCAGGACTAGAGATCTAAGACCCAAAAAATAAAATGGGAGTGCCAGATGAAACTCTCAACATCAGATATAGATCTGCCCAGCCGCCATGTTACCATGGAAAGTGTGTGTGTGTGTGTGTGTGTGTGTGTGTGTGTGTATACTTTTTAACTGTTCCAGCTTCCTGTCAGAATGTCTTCTTTGTCCCAGTCCTTCATCTAAACCAATCCCATCTTATCGTGTAGGGAAATTTTTTTTAAAAAAATCAAAGGTTCCTTTCTGTGATGGATATATACATATATATATTTGAAAAGAAAGTTAAAGAAGACAAAGAGTGCCGATGGAAGTTTTTCAAACATCCATACTTCCCCAAAGTGGAAGTAGGAAGTAGGAAGTAGGGGAGAAAAAACCTGCTTCTCACAATTGTCATATTGGGCAGCTGCCCACACAACTGTCAATGGGTTGTCACTGGCACAGATCCAATGCGGTTGTAGACACAAACATCTCCATGAATTATTTGGCACTTGTGAAATTAAAACAGCAAATAAATGGTTCTGTTGTGTCAAAGCACAATCCATAAATACCTTAAACACAAGGCTTTTATATAAGGGGGAAGAAAGCTCATCTGTTGGGAGCACTGGCGCTTACCACGTGGCTTACCAGCTTTGCCTCATTTACTCTCGCTAGCAAGTCTGTGAGGCAGGTTCTGTTAGTGTCCTAGGTCACGTCAGAGAAAGAGCCTCCTTGTGCAGAGATAGCCTAGAAGGCAGAGTAGGGGTGAAATCCCATTGGTGTTTGGGCTCTCGGTAGCTCCCGTGCTTTATCCACGTGTTCTTAGTTGTCAGCAGTGCATACATAGTACTTTTCCTATGGTGCATCCATGACACACTCACCTACCTCCTCCTATGCATCCCTCATCCTAAAAACACAAGTGCTAACCCCTGGCTTCAGAAGCAGACGCTCCAGCCCTGACTCTAAGAGCCACCCCAACAAGCTGCAAACACTCACTCAATAGGCCTCTACTTCTTCTCTGCTCTAGAACAAGCTGGACCTGAAGTGTTGCCAGCACAGATGATGCTGATAGCCACACACAGGACCAGGCACCAAATGCAGACTCTGAGAACTTAAAGGAAGGTCACAGGACCAGGAGCAAACCAGCTTAGGAGTAAAAGCACACTGAAAATCAGAAGCTGTACAAAAGGAATCACTGCTTCCCACTCACACAGACAGTAAGTTCCCAGCACCAATTATAGCCACTGCTGTGTGAATCAATTAGTATGGAAAAGGCTGATGGCAACCCCAGCGTAGGGTACTGGAAGATGCTCAGACCAGCGGAACATTGTGTAACTTGTCTTAAAATACTATATTAAGAAGCCATGAAGCCTGAAGTTTCTTTTTATTTTTTTAAAGTTTCTTCTTCAATTTTGCAAATGTACTATGCATTTAAATATGTTATTATAAATGCTGAATATATAAAAGAAAAGTACTTTTGGAAATTAGTTTACCAGTCATGGTTGATAAAAGTCTCATCACCAAACTCTGCCTATAATTCTAACGATAAGAAAGTTACAGCACGTAAACTATACTTAAGGGCAGGCCACATGCCCAGCAATAGGAGGCCAACACAAAATAAAGTCAATGGTGGTTTTGGAGAAATGTTTACTTATATTGGTCTATTTCAATGTTTTTTTTAATCTTAGTCTTTTGCTTATGTATTATTGTTTCTGATTTTGTGTATTAATGGGTTTTGTTTGTACACACATACCCTCTGTGTCTGTCTGTCTGTCTATCTGTCTGTGTCTATATGTTTCTTGTACTTTCTCATGTATTTTTTTCCAGGAGTGTTTGATATTTTATTTGTCTGCTTGTTTTCTAAAGAGAGAGGGAAAGAAGGCACAGAGTTGAATGGGTGGGGAAGTGGGAGGATCTGGGAGGAGATGGGGGATGACCCATGGTCAGAATAAATTGTAAGAATTCTTTTAAATGCTATTACATTCAAGAAAAGAAGGAAGGAAGGAAGGAAGGAAGGAAGGAAGGAAGGAAGGAAGGAAGGAAGGAGAGAGAAAGAGAGAGAGAGAGAAAGGAAGATTATATCAATCTACACACTGCAGCTGCTAACTAATCCTTATATTCAGAAACATACAGTATAGCAGGCCAGGCAGGGGGTAGTCAGAAGTAGTCTTTACCTATGCTCCACCCATCAGAGCAAGCCTTTCTTCAACAGGCTCCACCACTGCACAGAGCTCAGTGGACCCTAAAATGCCCTGTCAGTTGTTGTTGCCAGAGCTGGAAGAGCAACTGGCGAGACTAGCACAGGGGAAGCCAGTGCCGATTCAAAGGTAGCATGAGGTTCCTCAGCCTGAGCCCTGTGTTGGGAACAATGCCGATGAGACATATATCTTCATAGTACTCTGAACTGAAAATCTGAAGAGAGTAGAAAAGAAGAAAGGGAAGGAAGGAAGGAAGGTAGGAAGGAAGGAAGGAAGGAAGGAAGGAAGGAAGGAAGTTAGGAAGGAAGGAGGAGGAAAGAAGGAAAGAGAGAGAGAGAAAGAAAGGGAGGAAGGGAGGGAGGAAGGAAGGAAGGAGGAGGAGAGAAGAAGGAAAGAAAGAGAAAGGAAGGAAGGAAGGAAGGAAGGAAGGAAGGAAGGAAGGAAGGAAGGAAGGAAGGAAGGAAAAGGTTCCCGAGCAAAGCATGAGGCCCGGCAGCAGCTCTGCCATGAGGCTGGTTCCAGCTGGACTGTCTGAAGCACAGGATTTCACAGAGCACAGTTCCATGCAGCTTCATTACAGGAACTAACACTGTCTAATTTGTATTTTTCTTTACCAGGAGCTGTCAAATCGGGGCTCATTTCTTCACTTGAAGGGGGCTACTAATGAGGTTTCACAGGTGTAACACAAGAGCTAGATTAATGTACAGGAAGGAAAATGGTTTCAGATGTGAGCTGTTCTTCTGATAAAGTACATTCAGATAACTCCAGTTAAGGAGTCCTCCTCTTTCTCCTGAAATGCCCCCTGCTTCATTGCGGGAAACAGAGCAATGCCTCCCACCCAGATGTCTGCGGCCTTATCTCCAGAACGTGGGGTGCGCTTTTCCTCCCCAAGGGGATGCTGTGCACACACAAAGCTCAGAAGGTTAGCGTGGGGAGATTATTCATCGTGGATGGGGTGGGAGTCCGATGGAATCAAGGGTCCTCATTAATGGGAGGAGAAACAGGAACATCGAAGAAGAACACGTAGTGAGGGAAAGGTGGTGTGTCACCCAGAACAGAGGACAGAAGTAACCAATCACCAAGGTATGCAGGGGACTTCCAGAAACTGTAAGGAGGCAATACTCTCACCAGCTCCTCCCACATCTTCATTTTAGCCTCTGAAAGACATGTGTGACTTCTGGCCATCCAGAAATGGAAGATGATATTAAAGTCATTAGATTTATAGTGATGTGTTAAAGCAGAAATTGGTAACTAAGGAGTTCCCTTGCCCTTCTTCCCATTGTACAGTCTACCTCCCCCCATCCCCCACCCCTCCCCCAACAAGCATGGTGGCCCTGTTGAAGCAGGGAGCTTTCTACTCTGACCTTCACTCAGGCTCACAGAATAAATCGAATGACAACCTTCCTCCTCTGGGCCTTGGGGAGCATTGGTCATCTGCCACCATTGCCTGGTAGTCTGTCTGTCTTCTTTCTCCACCAGACAGTGAGCTGCTGCAGGCAAAGACTGCTTCTTTGAGTGTCTTTGTTTCTTCTGATGGTGCAGTACAAACCCTCTAAACACTTCTTAATGGATGGTTGCTACTTCCAAAAGCCCCAAGCATCTCATCTACTAGAAACAATAGCTATTTCAACTAAGATTGGGAGCAAGTGCCAAATGAAGAAAAGAAAGAGTGCTGATAACTCAAAGTGCACCCATGCACAGATTGCATCAGAGAGCAGCAATGCTGCGCAGAACATCTTGGAGAGCAATTATGAAGGGCATCCTGTCCCACCAGCCCCTTTTAACATAATTTTTTGAAGTTACATTATAACTACATCATTTTCACCCTCCCCTTTTTTCCCCTCTAATCCTTCCCATTCCTAAATACATAAACACAACCTGCTCTATCTATGGTGCTACTCACATGTAATATGGTTCAGGGCTGACCAGTTGTTATTGGATAACCAACTGATGTGCCCTTCCCTAGTGGGGGAGACAGTCTTACCCACTCTCAGCGCTCCTTAGTTGACTGTATTTCTCCATCTAGGACTGAGGCCTCATGAGATTTCACACTACTATACTACTAGCATGGCTGTTGGTGTTCTCCTCCTTCAGGTCTTGTTTAGGCAGTCATGTTGAGATGTGGGTGTAGCTTCCCTGACATTTCTGGGGAAACACAACCTCACGGCAGACTTCCTATACCTCTGGCTCTTTCTGCCCCCTCTTTGGCAATGATCCCTAAGCCTTTGGTACAGAAATCATCTGTCACTGTATTGCTTGCCCCCTGCATGTGTTTTAGCTAGTAGTGGTTTTCCGTGATGGTATCCTTCTGTTACAAAGAGAAGCTCACTTAATGAAAGGGGAGAACTGCACTGATATGTGGGTATAAGGACAAATATTCACAGCTTAGTTCAGGATTGTGCTAATTTACTAAAATGGCAGTTGTATGTTGTCCTCTCTAGCCCCGGGCAGTTGGCTAGGTTTCGGGTACCTCGCACAATCTCCCTCTTCTTGAGCAGACCCCCCACTCACTCTGTCAGGCTTCCTGATTCTCCCCAAGACCACGCCACCAGGTTCCCTTTCAGTTGCCCCTACCTGGGGATTCCAGCTGCTGTTCCTAGGGCTAACCCGGCCCTACCAAATGTTCATGTTGCTCAAATAACTTTGCTTTGGGTTATTTTGTTCATACCACTAGTGCCAGAGAAGGTGACCTGTTTCATTTTTAAAACATGGAGGATTTATCTACATTACCAAAAGAAAAGTTACCAAAGCAATGCAGCTCTTTTTTGAAGGAAGAGGTGGAGAAATGCCTCATTGAGGGATATAAAATTCTGAAGGGAGCAGAAACAAGGTTTTACAAGACTATTTCAGATAATGTCAAGTACAAGAACAAAAGAACATAAACTAAGGCTCAGAAAGGGTCAGACCCTCAAGGAATTTAGGCAGAATTTCTTTAGACACAGAAGCAAGTTTATAGACTAAAAATCAGAGGGTTGAAATGGGGGAAGGCTGTTGTAAATTTATTTGAAGCTGTTAGACAAAAATTGTTCCCAGAGTTATGCTTGAACCATAGATCATAGCTTCTAATTCTTAGAACAAAGCAACCTGAGTTGTGTAATGGGCTCTCCTTTAGACATGTCATTTTTTTATCTCCTTTCAAATTAGTTCTTTAGCTACCTGGCCGAGTCTTAGGCTCTATAATCTGGGGAACCCCATGCTTCAAAATTACCAGCCAACATTGCTCTTACAGATGAGAAAAATCAAGGTGTCCAAATATACCTGTTTGCCACTGGATAAACAACTGGTCCTTCCCTGACTGAGTAGACTGGAACCCAGGGCTATTGAATAGCAAAGATGCTACTTGCTATATTAGACCCTGTGTTTTGATTTTTTTTTTTTGAGGCTATAGTGTTGACATTCCTGTTGACTCCAGACACCACCATTGTTACTATTTGCCTACTACTTTACTATAAAAGATGCCTCGTATTATCTGTGTCATTTACTTGATGGTCCTGGTAAAAGTAGACTAGTTTGCTCAATAAAGGTGATGTATTCAGCAGGGAAAGAAAACGTTCCTACAGGAAAATGAAACTTGAGTTAGTAGTTGTAAGATGGGTAGAAGTTGAATGTGTGCCAAGGGAAGATAAACAGGTAACAGAGTGGGACAGCAGAGGACTCAGGCACAGGCCAGCTCACACAGGTAAGACCAGAACAGGTCAAAGGGACAAGCCATTTGGGCTGGCTAGTTTTATGTCAACTTCAAGAATTATCTGAAAGGAGAGGGACTCAATTGCGAGAATACCTCCATAAGATCTGGCTGTAGGACATTTTCTTATTAAGTGATTAATGAGATATGACCCAGCCCATTGCAGGTGCTACCATCCTAGGCTGATGGTCTTGGGTTCTGTAAGAAAGCAGGCTGAGCAAGCCATGGAGAGCAAGCTTCAAGGTACCATTACTCCATGCATCAGCTTCCTGCCCTGTTTGAGTTCATGTCCTGACTTCCTTTGATAATGAACAGAAATATGGAAGTGTAAGCCAAATAAATCCTTTCCTCCTGTGGTGGTTTGACTAAGCTTTGCCCATGGGAAATGGCACTATTAGGAGGTGTGGCCTTATTGGAGGAGGTATAGCCTTGTTGTCACTGTGAGGATGGGGCTTTGGGGTCTCCTATATATGCTCAAGTCTGGCCAATGTGATCCAGACACCCCCCTGACTGGCTGCAGAAGACAAGTGCTTCCTTATTGCCTTTGGATCAAATTGTAGAAATCTTGGCTCCTCCAGTATCAAGTCTACTTCCTACCATGATGATAATGAACTGAACCTCTGAAACTGTAATCTAGCTCCAATTAAATGTTTGCCTTTGTAAGAGTTGCCCTGGCCATGATGTCTCTTCACAGCAACGAAACCCAAACTAAGAAACCTCCCCAACTTGTTTTTCATTGTGGTGTTTTGTTACAGCAATAAAAAGCCTAACAAAGACACCTTTTAGGGAAATTTTCAAACAAACCTCACCAAAAGCAATGACTAGCATAGAAGTCATGGCATCTAGGCAGGTGGGCCAAGGTAACTGGAGACAAGAAAAGGATCCAATGTTAGCTCATTTCCCCTAATGGTCTACTCTGAACATCAAAGCTAAAAGTGAGCCTGGCCTGGTAGCACAGCATACAATCCCATGTACTGGGGGGGGGGGGGGGGGGGGCTAAGACAGAGGATCACAGAATCAGACCAGTCAGCAATATGGAATGAATTCAAGACTAACCAGGCAACTTAGTAAGAGCCTGTCTCAAAATTAAAACAAACAAAAAAGTAAAAAGGAGGCTGAGTATACAGTCCAAGGTTTCAGAGTTTGCCTAGCATGTTCAAGGCCCTAGGTTTAATCCCCAACTCAGTCAGTGATTCAAGTAAAATAGCATGCTGTTCTACCAGATTGGCACCAAAGCTGTTGGAGTCAGAGGGTGGCAACTGGAGAGATGGTTCAGTGATAAGGCAAGCTTTAGCAGAGGATCTGACTTCAATTCCCAGTACCCACGTGGCAGTTCATAACTACCTGTAGCACCAATTCCAGGGGAGCTGACACCCTCTCCTGACCTCTGCAGGCTCCGGGCATGTGAATGGTGCACACTACATTCATTCAGGCACTCATATAGACTCAAAAAATAAAAACAAGTAAGTCCTTTTATAAATACTGAAATAGCGGACTAAGTGTCTTAGTCCATTAAAGCAATTAAAATAAAATACCACATTCTGGCTAGCTTATAAACAACAGAACATCATCTGGGCTTAGCAGGGCAGGCCAATGATCCCAGCTACTCAGGAGACTGAGGTGGGAAAGGCACTTGAATTCAGGAGTATAAGAAATCTAGGTGTTATCATGAGATTCCATCTCAACCAAAAGGAAAAGAGGGAAGTTGCTCACAGAGACTCTCTGGTACCCTTTTCTTACACAGTGGAAATAATTTCCTTGCCCTCTGCAGCCTCTTGTATGAAGCTGCTAACTCCAGCCATTAGATCTCTGCTCTCCTGGTTCACTTTCCCTGAAAGGTTCTTCTCTCCTAATGGCATCGCCTTACAGGCTGAGATTTTAACATATTGACCTTAGGGGAGACTCAAATATTCAGACCATAACAAACACTTAATGGTGTGAAGGGTGCTATGTGAAAAATATTCTTATCTGTAAGTAGTGGGTTAAACTTGTAAATCAAGCAAACAAACAAAACTTTTAAGTAGCCACGGTATTTATTTGTTGCGCACTCAGTATTTACTAGGCTGGAGCCCTTAGAAACATCTTGCTTTTTCCCCTCTCTCATCGCTTTATGGTTTCTAGAGCATCACAGATATCTGAAGTTGGTGACTGAACCTCTGTGTTCCTCCAAATTCAATACTGAAGCCCTATCTCATAAGAGAGGAGGTTCCAGATGGGGTTAGGCAGGATCCTCGAGGATGGATCTGGTAACCTCCTTGAAGAGCTTACTGGGTATCCCATAGCTCCTTCCCCAGTGTGAGGAAAAAGTCCCTTCAGATACCCAGTGTCTCAGTATCTTTTCTTAGGCTCCACATCCTTCAGAACTGTGAAAAAAAAAATTGCACTGATCGTAAGCTGATCTCGCCTGATAGGTAGGATGCAGTTGTAGCCCTCCACCTTGAGTCAATTTCAAAGCAGTCCTGCTAAGGCTTATATCCCACTACTAGAGCTTTGTACCAACCACCTTGATGCAGTCTAGAATACAGAAGGACATTGAATGCTTGTTTGGGTTGAAATAATTGAATTCTATATCCTCAAGAATGAAGCAGATGGGTTTGCTTATTTTTAAGTAACCCAACTCTAAACAGAAGTCACTTTATCTGGTACTCAATCCAAAGCCAGCCATCTATTCCAACCCTGAGGACAACTGTGCCAGGTGTTAATACACATGAAACCCTGTGTAGTAAAAATGACTGGTGACTGCATAATAGCGAAGACTACAACAAATGGATCGTCTCCTTATTGGCTGACCTTACCATCTGACCTCACTCCCTCTGTGTCCCTCTACTTCAAGATCAAACAGATTGAAATCAGAGAAAGCTAATGATTTATAAGGTGTTTCTTAAACAGAAGTAGTTACATGGTGAACGAGGACAGTGGACAAAGAATGGTTTTTTTCACCAGGAATAACATGGTGGCTGAAACATGGGGATAAGGGAAGAAAACAGCTCTTAGCCAACCTCCTCTTAGACACCAGGGCTTCAGTTATCTCTTTCAAGTTTGTGTTAAAAAAACCAAGATAATCTAAACGTAGTTCCTAGTATCTGAGATGCTCTTTTTTCTATTCTGTGTATGCTTTGGAAATAAGTCATCCATGGATGTAGTTCAGCAAATAAGTCTGCATTTACTAAGTTAGCATGCATCAGGAACCTTGCTGCATAAATGCCCCATTCTATATTGTCTCTCATTTGATCCACACACTCTATGAGGGAGCTCTTACCTCTGTTACAGATGAGAAAGTTGAGGTTCGAGGAGCCTTATGATCCACTTGGGAAAGCAAAGTCTGGCTAATGACTCATACTTGATGTAACAGGACCATGCTCCACACCCCCTACTGGACTCTGGAGACTTGGTTGCAGCCTTGGTTAGACTAGAGTGTTTCCAAGACCTTTGCCCTCAGAGTATATATTGAATAATACTTCCTTAATCTCTCTGCCGTTTAGCAACTTGAAAAGCACCTTTAGGCATAGCATCTCAATTGATTAATAAAATTTCAACAAGCAACTCTCACTTTTCATCTTATCAGTAAGTAAACTGTTGAGTAGAGTGGTTAGAACTGTGTTAATGTGGTCAGAAATGATGAACACTTTGTAGGTGGGAGAGGAAGGACATGAACTCTGGCACACAGGTAATACTACAGGGACCAAGGTGAGGCTTTCCATTCCCATGGGCAAGCAGCCATGCTTGTGAGAACACTCTCAGCACTGGGTCTACCCGTCCACCCAAAGCAGGAGTGGTAAACAGAGGCCAAGGTCGGCTCTAAGAAGCCCACATCTTTCTCCTTTGGAAAATATTTTTTGGCTCATGATGAACAGATTAAAACATTCCAAACTCATAGCAGGACTTAAGTCAGAATCCAAAATATTTCTTTTCAATTTCCACAATGGTTTTCTCCTTTCTGAAATTTTCCCCTTAATTAAGTGCCTGTCTGTTTCTATGCATCCTCATTTATTTTCCAAAATATAAAAACATTATAGCTCATTCTCCAAACTGTGACATCCCTGTGCCCTTCCCATTTTTATATCTCGCCAGTATATCTGCTTTTTTAAGACTATATTCTTGGTTAAGGAGAAATTAGATGATATATGGCTAGATATCCAAGGGAATACAAATTCTACTCTTTCCATAGGGACTAAGAGACAGAAAACACACAAAGAGAAATAGTACAGATGAAATGTAATACCACTTTCTTATTAGCCAGATGTGTTCGTCTTAGATGAATCCTATTTCCTATATACTACTCTCAACCATGAGGAAATCCCTCTGGCTCTTATGCTATATTTGTGTTCCAGGAGTAATAGTGACAACCTTGGATTCCATTCCTGGAAATTCTCCCCTGTCGACCTGCCAACACATACCAAATCGTATCTTTAGAGAGCATAAAGTTGAAGTTCAGTATATAATCGGAATGAGCTGTGGTTACAGTGGAGCTAACCCTGTGTTCTTTCCTTTCAATCCACTCCAACTCATGAGCAGCTTCAAACAACTATAAAGCAACCAACAAAGCTACCGGAGAAAAGGTTCACAAGATGGGATTGGATATATGTCAGGGAAGATTCTTCCTCTTCCAATGAAATGGACAGATGGGATTGGGAATATGAACAGTAATGAAAGTTCTGAGATGCTTAAATGCAAAGTCAGGGGTTTAAGTAGAGCCCCAAAATCTCAAGTCTCCATATACCAGTCTACAACTTAACAGATAGAAAATACCTCATTTTCCCTCCAAAGAACAGATAAGCATAAGAAACACATGCTTGCTTTAAAATGTTCTCTTATTATCCTGACAGATCTTGCACATTCTTCTCCAGGGTCTAGCCTTATAAGTGTAGTCCTTGCCCTCATCAAAGAATATTCTCTGTACAACAGACCATTACAGAAAACTACAACCTCTCAAAATGCAGAGCTGTGGAACTCAGTCTCAAAAGATACATTTACAAAACACTCCCACATCTAAGACTTGGGGAATATTTTGGAAGAGGGAGCAGAAAGATTCGAACCTCAGAGGATCAGAATCTGTTGTAAAATTGTGTCTCTTAAAGATGTCAGAAGCTACATCCATAAAGTCTCACCAACATGACTGCCTAAACATTGGTTGAATAAGGACAACAGCAATAGGCTGTTAAACAGCAATGGAACACTGAAAAGTAGACAGAAGAAAGCCCAGGAGGTCTCAACCCCACACAAAGAACGGCAGACAACTAAGGAAGGCTGAGAGTGGGAGAAACAGTCTTCCTCAGGGAAGAGCACAACAACTGATTATCAATACCAAATATCAGCCCTGAAAAATAAATATAAATAACAGTGTACAGTCTGAGCAAGTTATGTTTATGTACTTAGGAATACATGTATGGATACATGTACGTGTATTATATAATAACTAATGAAAGAAAGGCCAGGAATTTGAAAGAGAGGAAGGAGGGGGAACATGTGAGGGATTAAAGGGAGAAATGATGTAATTACGTTATAATCTCCAAAAAAAAAGAGAAGTCGATAAATAAAATTGAAAAACTGTAAAAGGAAATATCTCTTATTAGCCATTTCTCAGCCACCTGGTTCAAATGTTATAGAAATTAAATATGATAATTGAAGATGTAGAAGGACCCAGTCACATCTGAATACTGAAGGTCTGGTAGTTGAAGCTCATACCCTGGAAGTTTTAAGTTATTGCTTTTGAAGTTCTTTTGTGGCTGCTCTTCTTCAGAGTTCTTAATCCAGCCTCTAACTTGCTAATTCTGTGTACTAAAAGCTGAAATGTATCCAATTCTCACTTCCAAAGAATGACGGTGTACCAAAGACACTTATGTTAAAATCTGTTTGTGCATAAGCTGGAGCCTGGGATGTTTAAATTACCATTTTTAAAAATTAGACAATAGTATTTTCTCAGTGGCCCTTATATCCCTTGGAATCACAAGTCCGGAAAACAAAGCCAGGTAATTTGGACACATTTCCTAGGACTTAAAATAGATTTAAATGTCTCTTAATAGAATCTTAGGAAAGATACCTTGAGAAAAAGACTGAGTACCCACAGATACTGCTCTGGCCATACTATGTAGTGTTTCTCTGTGACAAAGAAATGGCTCCATGGCCTCAATGCCCCACCCCCAGCCTGTGCCCAGCCCTCCTAGTCCTTGAATGCATTTGAGTGTGTGAACCCTGCTTCAAAGCAATGAGTCTCAACTGGGGATTATATCAGGATTCTCTGTGTCAGCCTCACCTTCCTCCCAGATAGCTATGGACAACGGCGGCAGCCTTAACTATCTTCCCAGTGGCTCTCAACCTGCCTAATGCTTTGACTCTTTTTTTTTTTTCCATTTTTTAAAAAATTTTTATTAGATATTTTCTTTTTTTTTCCATTTTTATTAGGTATTTAGCTCATTTACATTTCCAATGCTATACCAAAAGTCCCCCATACCCACCCACCCCCACTCCCCTGCCCACCCACTCCCCCTTTATGGCCCTGGCGTTCCCCTGTACTGGAGCATATAAAGTTTGCAAGTCCAATGGGCCTTTCTTTCCAGTGATGGCCGACTAGGCCATCTTTTGATATATATGCAGCTAGAGTCAAGAGCTCCGGGGTACTGGTTAGTTCATAATGTTGTTCCACCTATAGGGTTGCAGATCCCTTTAGCTCCTTGGCTACTTTCTCTAGCTCCTCCATTGGGAGCCCTGTGATCCATCCATTAGCTGACTGTGAGCATCCACTTCTGTGTTTGCTAGGCCCCGGCATAGTCTCACAAGAGACAGCTACATCTGGGTCCTTTCAATAAAATCTTGCTAGTGTATGCAATGGTGTCAGCGTTTGGATGCTGATTATGGGGTGGATCCCTGGATATGGCAGTCTCTACATGGTCCATCCTTTCATCTCAGCTCCAAACTTTGTCTCTGTAACTCCTTCCATGGGTGTTTTGTTCCCAATTCTAAGGAGGGGCATAGTGTCCACACTTCAGTCTTCATTCTTCTTGAGTTTCATGTGTTTAGCAAATTGTATCTTATATCTTGGGTATCCTAGGTTTGGGGCTAATATCCACTTATCAGTGAGTACATATTGTGTGAGTTTCTTTGTGAATGTGTTACCTCACTCAGGATGATGCCCTCCAGGTCCACCCATTTGGCTAGGAATTTCATAAATTCATTCTTTTTAATAGCTGAGTAGTACTCCATTGTGTAGATGTACCACATTTTCTGCATCCATTCCTCTGTTGAGGGGCATCTGGGTTCTTTCCAGCTTCTGGCTATTATAAATAAGGCTGCTATGAACATAGTGGAGCATGTGTCCTTCTTACCCGTTGGGGCATCTTCTGGGTATATGCCCAGGAGAGGTATTGCTGGATCCTCCGGTAGTACTATGTCCAATTTTCTGAGGAACCGCCAGACTGATTTCCAGAGTGGTTGTACAATGCTTTGACTCTTTAAGACAGTTCCTCATGTTGTGGTGACCCTCCTAACCATAAAACTATTTTTGTTTCTACTTCATAACTATAACTTCGCTACTCTTATGAATCATATTGTAACTTTCCGTGACTTTAGATGGTCTTAGGGGACCCTATGAAAGGATCAATTGACCCCAAAGGGGTCACAACCCACAGGTTGAGAATTGCTGATTCAAACCATCAGTGAAACAGAAAGGAAAGGTGTTACCGTTTCCTGAAGATGATAATTTATATTCCCTTCTTAACACCAAGGCAATAATAAATTCTACTATCAGAGTGTGTCTAACAGTCAAAACCTTCCACTAATTTGCCTAATTCATTCAAGCAACCTATCAATATCGGGGAGTGGAGAAGTCTTGCAAAGCTAATCATTTCACACTGATAAAACTGTTAAATTATCCTAGTCCAAATAGTCAAAACAATGCCATGCGGGATAAAGCCTTACTTTCTAAAGCCTAGAATCTTAGGGAAAAAACTAAAACTAAAACTAAAATAAATTAAAAGTGTAGCAAAGCAATGTGTCCTATAGGTTCATCTGTGTGGTTGCTGGCATCTCAATATCTGAGAACAGCCACCTTTGCAACATACTCTAAAACAAGCCAAGTTCCCAGACTTGCTCTAGAATGGTGCTGCTAAAGATGTGGCCTGGAAGGATCTATTTTTATTTTATGTATATGAGTAGTTTGTCTGCAAACGTCTATGTGTACCACCTGCATGCCCTTAGAAGCCGGAAGAGGGGATTAGACCCCTTGAACCTGGAGTTGCAGAAAATTGTGAGCACTACCTGGGTACTAGAAATTGAAACTCTTAATAGCTGAGCCATCTCTTCATCCCCAAAGTGTGGCCTATAGACCAGGCATCTGAATGTCACTGGAGAGCCTGACAGACATGCCAGTTCTCAGACCCAGAACTGTGACCACTAACGAGAAGTCGAGTCCAGCAGCCTATGTTCTCAAATCCCTTCGGGTTATTCTGATATGTGTACTACGTTTCAAGAATCATGGATAAGGCTTCAGAATTTTCTGGAAATCCAAAAAAAAAAAAAAAAAAAATCCCAGATTCATGTCTAACAAAACCCAAGGTGACATAATCCTATCCCATCACCGAATCTCACTTTGTACAATACGACTTTGAATTGAAGAGAACAAAAACTCTCTTGTGTTCAATTGCCAATCAATGAGTAAGCTTTAAGTATTGGACCAGGCCTCCAGCATTTTTCAAAAGCTCCTCACGCAATTCTAATGCATTGTCAACTGGAGAACAAGCTCTACAGGGGTCTACAGCTCCCTCAGACCCCTGATGTCCTCACTCTCTACTCTGGAAGCATTCTGAGCCTCTTCCTGCCTTAAGAGTTGGAGCCAGTGATCTCAACTGTTTAAGTCACTTTTCAAAGTGCAGTCTCTCATCAGCTCAGTGAGATTTGTAACAACAGTTGTTGTCCAACCCGTCTTGGACTTACATCTGAAGATAAGGGTCATTTGGGGATTACCACTAGGGCTGGTGTCCATGGTGTTTCTGCCAGTAAGTAGAACTTGCATCAGTGAAAGTCACTTACTCTCCAAAAAGCACAGTCCCTGGCTGGGGACAAGACACAAAGCTGTTCTAATATTCTTAGTGTCACAGCAAGGCCCTTCCAAGCAGCTTCAACAGTGGCCAAGGAGATGCTAAACCCATTAACCTAAGACCATACAGGTACTGGGATGGCACCAAGGGTCAGGGAACATGGTAGATACAGGAGCCTAAGGCATTCTCAGGTTAAATGTTTGAGGAGATGGTCTCCCACTATACGAAACCACTGTGGTGACTTTAAAGAAGTCTTGATGAGGAATGTGGGAAGAGGATAATATTTGATCAAAACAGTTATAGGCCCAATGGCTAAAAATTGTCTTGACTTGAGACTGTTTTTTTCCCCTGGAGTGGCATGTACTACTGACAGCTCATCAAACAAAGGGAAGCAGGAAGAATGGAAAATGCATATTCATGTGTAATAACAGACTAAAAAGACAATGTAGGAACAAATATTGACAGACAAATATTTTCCTAGAGAAAGTGGTATGTATATTTTAGCTTCATAAAAATACACTTGAAAGACGAAAAAAACTTTTTTTTTCCATTTTGGCTTCATTAGAACAACAAGAGGCTTTGTGTCTCCCATCAAAGCACACCCAGATCCTTTTGTCATGTCTGAGAAACTATTGATTCCTCTATTAAATTGTGCTATATGGAAAAATCTTGACAAGAGCAATATCATTTATTAGACTAACAAATATGTTAGTTGAACCAGCTTTGGAGACTTCTAAAATCCATTATACAACTGCAGCTCTTTTTCAGGGACCAGGATGTATTACAGAGACCAATTCTCAGGGCACAGTATGACTAATTTACTGGCACATTCCAAGAGACCATTATATCTTAAGAAGTATAGAAAAATTATAACCTTCAACTTTGGGGAAAATCACTAACAGCTGATGCTTCTGTACTGAAAATCTCAACAAGCCAGGTCCACAGCTCCGCATATTTCAACACTCAGCATTTTCAGACACTCACAGAGCAAACAGGAAGAGGAACAATGAACAACAGAGTGGACCCGAAACCTGGGCTGCTTTTGAGCTTATTAATCTGCACAAGGTCATCAACATGCCCTGCCTCGCCCGCAGCACTGTCTGTTCATTCTGAGCTTTCCATACCCTTGTCCACTCTGCCCGCTTCAGTCCTGTTTCGTTTTTCCTATGGACCATGCACTCACAGAGGCCCCTTGAAGCCCTAAAACACTACACCCTAGTCCTAGATAAACACATGATCCTCCCAGAGCTCACCTTATTCAGCCACCCAGAAAGAAAGCAAGCCTTACCCAACAAAGACATATGAATGCCATAGCAAGCCCAGCTCCCAGTGTCACGTTCTTCTAGCTCCCGGCTAAACAAACTTTGTCTGTTGTGATTCAGGGCAAAGAAATCCCACCCCATCTTAACTTAAAACACTTCTATGACAACCTAGGACCCTCACCTGAAGATCTTGGCTATGCTAAGGCATTCAACAAAGGACGCATGGTCAGTGCCCAAGGTTTTAAACAGACAACCAAATCTACCTGCTGCCAAATGTACAGCCAACCCCTCTGAACTGTGGGCTTGGATTGGGGAAAGGGGGTCTGTGAAAGAACTGACTTTTGAAGGGAGTCAAGAAAGATTCCAAGGGGAACTCCAGAGTCCTCAGACCCTTGCCAATCCTCTAAGCCTGCAGACAAAGTGGAGCTTCCTCATAAACCTCCCCAGAACCCACAAGAAAGAAGGAAACTGCAGTACCTTCACCCACATCAAGACGAGAAAGGTTTGCCATCAAGTAGGCAAACCAGAGTCGTGGCAAAGTCAGCCTTGGTCAGCGGTCTTTGCTAGCGTGGCAGCCTCTGGTGTGCAGCAGAAGACCCAGAGAGCAGGTAGGGGACTGAAGAAAAGGGAAAAAGAAAAGTCTCCATGCGAAGAAGAGTTGTGGTAGAGAATTCTAATGTTTACCCATAAGCAGTTCTCTACGCCCTCTCGGACTTTGTGGTTCGTGGAGGAATTGCTCTTCCAAGCACTTAGGTAGGTCTGTGTGACTAGTTAGGCCAAAGCGAGCAGCAGCGATATGTAGTGTTTTCTATGAGCCCCTTCATGACACCCTACCTGGAGCAGAGACAGCAGAAGCTCTTGCGATAGGAGGCAAGCTTTATCAACACTTTGTCACCAACGGTGACACCAAGTGTCACCCAGATGTCCAGACCATTTTGCTTCAGAAAGAAAGAAATTCTAGTTTGTCAAGCTATTTAATTTTAGAGGGTATTTATTACTAAAGCATACCCCAGCCTCTCCTGTGGACAGAGTAAAGGGTAGGAAGCAGAGAAGTGTTTGAAAATGAGAAAGAGTAGAAGCCAAGGAGAAAGAGGGAGATAAAGAGGAGAAAGAGAAGGAGGAGGACAAAGGGGGGAACCAACTATAATAACCCCTCATATAAACTACCTTCTGTTAAAGTGACAGAGACATGTGTTTCATAACAACTCCCAAGGGAGAAGGCAGTGCTCAAGGGTCACAGCTTCCCTCTGGGATGCTTGTGTGTGCATTCATCTTTCTATTGAGTCACGCCTAATGCAATACACATACATACATTAATTACTTATTCATTATCAAGCACACACCAAATGCCAGATATCACAAGGCAATAGAAGAGACCAAAACACAGACATGGTCGCTGGCCTTATGGAGCCTATAAACTACTGTTTCCTCCCCGCACCCACCCTTTAAACTGTTGGGAGCCCCTTCCGACTGCACCTGGCAGAAGGACAGAATGATTAAAAACTCAGACACCAGACAGTGATAAGTTTGGGGCAGAGTTCCGGAAGCTGCTTTGGCTGGTTCTGCAGGAATCAGCTAATTGGTCTGGGTAAGTTCATGAGTTACTTTTCAGTAGCTGTAATGGAATTATCTGAGATAGATAACTCCGTGGAGGAGAGCTTTGCATAGCCTCACAGTTTCAGAGATTCAGTCCTTCTTGGTGGTTTCTGTCCATCATTTTAGCCCACTGAGCCCAGGGTGTGGCACAGAGGAGCAAGCAGCTCATAGGGTGGAAGGTCAAGAAGCAGAGGGGTGGGATTTTCCTGGGTTTCCCCTCTGATTCTGTGCCTTGGTGCATGTGACGGTGCTCCCTATCTCTTCAGTCAGTCCTCGCTGGAAATGTCCTCACAGACACAGATGTGCCACCCCAGTGCAGGTGATCCAGTCAGAGCAGCAACGAAGATGAATCAATCACTCAGACCTTCAGCATCGTGGGCCGATTTTCTCATCTGCAACACAGTGAAGTTAGGGGTAATGACCTCCACGGCACTTTGAGTGTAACATAAAGTCTAGTAATCATAACAGCAATAGCAATTGATATTTATTGGCCGCTTATTACACGCCCGGCACCCACTGAGCCTGGCCTATTGCATTTAATCCTTCTTAATCATTCTCCACAGGGAAGGCATTCTGCTTCTTTCCTAGCTCGCAAATAAGCCTATAGAGGGGAAGAGACCTTTCAGGCCCATAGACCGGTAAGTACCACATTGGAACCACAACCCGTAGGGAAAGCTGGCAAAGTCGTGAGCCCACACACTTAACTATAGTGCAGGCGGCTATCACCATAAAATATGTCCTTCACTGTGGCCAAAAGGAAACTAAATTTGGGAGCTGGAGAGATGGTCCAGCAGCTAAAGGTGCCAAACCCGAGTTCCACCTCTAATATCCACAGAGTGGAAGAAGAAAACTGACTCCCACAGGCTGACCTTTGACCTCCACGTACCTGCTGGGATGCATGCACCTCCCATGCATATAAATAAATATACAATAAAGAAAAAAATGATGCTGCTTTGAATACTTATGCAGAAAATAAAATATCCCTCTGACAAATTTTAGCACGGGAGACAACACAGCTGGGCTTTGTTGGTGTTTGGTTTGTAACTTTCTCTTGGAGGTATCAATGAGACATCCCCTCAGGTCCTAAAAAGAAGCAAGCGCCTGCAGAAAATGCTGAATGGTTGTTTTACATCTCTGCTCAGGAAAGAAGCACTTTCGTTTAAGATGTACCACGTTCCTGCTCTATGTTCATCCTCCGGCCTCGTCTAAGGCGTAGAAGACAATGTGTTTTCTCTTTAAACCAGACCCGTCTTTCTCAGTCCCTGCAACCTCTGGGACAACTTCTAACCCTTCCTTTGCTGCCCTTGGATGGGTTGGACTGCTGGTAAGGTGCACCCTGGGGTTCACAAGTCTTAAGGGCCAGACATATCTTACCTGAAGTACAGCTACCATCACTCTTCATTTCAGCCTCTGTTGGTTACTTGTGTTCCTGTCTGTCCTAAGAACTAAATAAGAAAACAAGCCAACAAACAGGTATAGACATTTTTCTCTAGGCTTGTAATGGAAACTTCAGGCCGACTGGGTATTTGGTGAATCTCGGAGATCTAACTTTTTAATTTAAAAGTTGTTTCGAAAGAGCACTTGAGTAGAAAGTCTAAATAACTGCCTGCCAGTTCCAACTAGCATGCTTGGGACCCCAACAGTGAGAGAAGGGTATGCAACTGTCGGCAGGAATGAGACACCTTCCAACACATAACCTGGAGGCTGGATCACTTACAGACAGTGCAATTGGACAGCTCATTCTTCTGGCAAGACACCCCTCCAAAGGGCACCACGCACATCCTCGTGTTCATTCTGTTTGTCCGGAACAGTGTCTTTACAATGCTTCCATGTGCACTGAGTATTTTATGAACAGAAGAGTTCATGTAGAATACACACTCTACAGCTTGCCTTGGACTCAGATGATCTGGCAAACAGGAAGTGTGCCCCTCCCCTCATATGATCCTGGCGAGTGCGGAGAGAGCAGCAGCCGATCTTGGTGAGCGCTCAACAGTCTCATACACGGGCCTGTTGCCTGCTTGTTACTTCCCTGGATACTTGATGCTCTTTAGTCAGTCTGTTTAATCCAGGTTGCTTAGTAACAAAAGGAGATTATGCACAGGCTATGTGTGCCAAAAGCCTGTCTATACTCCTGACTCGGTAGCTTCCTCACTCTTAGCGTCACCTAGCACTGCACCACTGACCCTAGAGAGTAATGCTCACCAAAATATAAGTCTGTACCTAGCATTCCACTCTCAGAGTATACGGCCACCCAACTCCATGAACCCCTCAATCGGATTCTGGATGCTGACATCTGTGATTACTTCAGATGCTGGGTCAGTGTTGCAGGCCGTGTAGCCAGTCCACGCTTCGCTAAGTTCATACTCACTGCATAGATCCAAGTGGCTCCTGTGTGCCTACACTGCTCCAGTTATGAAATGTGTCCTTGTGAAGTTCACCTCTAGTGGGGGTAAAGACACAGAATAAATAACACATGATACACCAGATGTTGCCATTACTAGGAAAATGAAATAAAGTAGAGGGATTAGAGAGCGTTGCGGGTCCTCGTTTTGATACAGTGATGAAGGAAATTATTAAAAAGTGACATTTGGGCAAAGACCTAAGAGATGAACTCGGAAGCCACTTTCATATTTGTGGGAAGAGTGTTTCAGACAGGCGGGGGAGTGAGTCAGAAGCCCTTGTGTGCTCACACGAAAGCAGAGCCAGTGTGGCTGGAAATGCACATGCAAAGGAAATGGGAAGCAGTACGGTGAGCAAGATGACGTAATACGTCAAAGAATTGCTAGGTCAGCCTGGGTAGCGCTTTGAAGGCCACATAGGGACTTTTGACTTCTAATCCAAGTGGAAAGAGGAAGCAATGGAGGCTTCAAACATATGATTGGTAGAATCTGAATTAAATTTAAAAAAAAACATTTGGTTATGTCTACACAAAGTGCACATGAACATTCAAAGCCAAAGCCTTGTTCTCTATAGACAAGCTTGAAGACAAATCAAAATGTATATTATCTGATAAGGGAATAAATAAATGTAGTATATCCATACAATGCAATGGTTTCCAGAAATTCAAAGAAGTGAAAGAATCATGACTTATGCCTGTGATCCTAACACACAGGACAAAGAAGCAAAAGGGTTGCCAAGAGTCTAACCTGGGCTATATGATGAACTTCAGGCTAGACTAGGCTATGGAGTAAAATCTTGTCTGAGAATGGAAACAATAGAGTTATCCTATAATAGGGAGACAATATCTCCTCCAGACATTGTAGACCATCAAATGAAAAGTCCAATGCCACGTATGAGTCACCTCTTTTCAAGGTGTTGGTCCTGCCTTATTAGACTCTCACAAGTATTACAGGCTATTGTTATGCTCACAGTTACACTTCATAACTTGATGATAAGATCCCACATTCCAGGATCATAGGACACAGAGAAATCAAGCTGGTAGCAACCCAAAGCTTCATCCCTACTGGCTGGTGTTCACAGTGCTGGGCGGGTCTAAGGATGCTGCAGGAGGGGGACATCATCAACAGTGTTAGCAAGCTGTTGACTACAGTAACCATGAGCCTGGCAAGGTACCAATAGCAGCATAGCTGTCATGGAAGCAATCAACCACTTTCTGAGTGGACTTAAGCCCTCTCCGTAAGATAGAACCCATGCCTGGTACCATTAACCAGAAGGAAATCCATGGCTAGGCTAAGTCATAGTCCTAAGGTAGAACCTAATACTATTATTCTGTTAAATGGGTATAGTAAATAAACTGCCTCCTAAGTTCTTATCTTTATCCATAGCTAAGTGTGGCTCTCAACCTCACCAGAGAAGCTTCTTTTTATAGTAAATGCTAACACAGAGATCACAACTGGTCAAGATGATGAGAATAAGAGATTTTGGAGTGTTCAGCTCTAAATAAGACGCTGAAAGACAAGACAAGACAAGACAAGACAAGACAAGACAAGAGCTGATGGCATCAGAGACTCTGACTGTGATTGGAGCCTAGCTTATGACAAAATGAAAGAAACTTGTGACAGCACATTGGCTACTGAAGTCAAAAACTTAAATGTGTATGGTTCAAACCCACCGAGTCCACATTTAGAAATGTAAGCAAAGGAGATGTTTGAAAAGTCAATACATATCCGTTTCTCACACTGGCATTCTATAACCATTAACAACTTAAAATACTTGAAGTACTATTAAAATAAATTAAAAGCAAATAAAAGGTTTATAAACAAGGCATTTAAAACACATTAAGAGGAGCTGGAGAGATGGCTTAGAAGGTAAGAGCACTTGATGCTATTCCAGAGGACCTGGGTTCAGTTTCTGCACCGACAACTCACACCTGTCTGTAACACTGGCTCCTAAGAATCCAATGTCTCTGCCTTCCAGGAGCATTTGCATTCACGTGCACATAGCCACAAACATATACATACATGTAATTAAAAATAATAAAAATGAATCTTAAGCCAGGTAGTAGCAGCACACACCTTTAGTCCCAGCACTCAGAGGCAAAGCAGATGCATCTCTGCATTCAAAGCCATCCTGGGTCTATAGAGGGAGTTCCATGACAGTAAGGGTTACACAAAGAAACTCTGTCTCAAAAAAAAAAAATCTTTAAACAAATTAAGATATATTATTCCATGTAGATACTATTCAATCACAAAATAGTGATTTACTAATATAAAAAGAAAATTAAGGTGCACTGTTAAATGTAAAAGAAAAATTTAAAACTTACTAATGATATTTTTAAATATAATAAGAAATTTTGAATCCACAGCATCTTATATAATTCTGTTTGAAATATAGAAAGTCATGTATGCCAATTCTCCATTTTAAGAACATTATTATTTAATGATATATGTTTATGTGTATGTGCGCACATGCACATGTTCTTGCATGTAAAACACCATGGCAAACCTGTGGAAGCCCAAGGACAACACAAATAAGTTTGTTCTCTCTTCTCTGTGGGTTCCTGGGATTGAGGTTGGTTGCTAGGTACCTAAAATCCTACAACAAAGTAGGAGCTAGACTTGGCAATGATTATAATTCAAAAAAGATAACAGAAAGGATTTTTAACTTTCCAAACACACACACAAAAAATGAGAAATGATCATTTATGTGTATTGAAATGTCACAATGTACCTTGTAAGTATATGAATTACCATGTATTAATTAAGAATTTGATCTTTAAAAATAATGATCAATGGTTTCTCAACAGCTACTATGACTTTACCTCGGTCACCAGAGCTTGGCTGTCAATGGAGGGTGAGCTTTGTCTCATACACAGAGAAGCACCTATCTCGCTGTGCTGAATGGATTTGCAGGTCTGTTAGGAGAAAGCATTCACAACTGACAAGTGACCCTTGAACCCTGAGTTCCAAGACGGAAGCCAAGCATCCAGAGTCTCTTCTTCAGTTCAAGGACTCTGTGATTCTCTGATGTCCCTATTGTAAAACTGACCACTGACCAGACGACACACCTGTGATCATGAGTGGCACAAAGCCATTGTACCAGACAGCCCAAGCCCTTGAATGGCCTCTGAAAAATTCCTTTGTCCCTCTCTTCCAAGATCTGACTCATGTTTTCTCCTCTCAACCAGCTCACTGGGAGAACTGCAGTGCAGTCATCCTTCCATATCTGTGAGGGATGGATTGCAAGACCTGCACCCCCCATATATACTGAAATATGTGATGCTTAAGTTGTTCATATAAAACGATATATTTGCATATGACCTACCTACTTCAGTTTGTAGGATCACAAGTCATCCCTGCGTGGCTTACAGTGTCTAACTCAACACAAATACTATGTAAATCATTGTTGTAATAAATTCTTTAGAGAAGAATGGTAAGAACAAAATGTCTGTATTGCTCAATACAGATACACTTTTTAAAAATATTTGCAGTTCTCGGTTGGCTGAATTCAAGATGTGGGACCATAAATACTGACGATCAAATGGGTTTTCTATGGCAGTAAAACAACTCATGTTCTATAGTGTAAGCTCCTCCCTCTGTTTCACTATCTGCTTCTACCAAAGTAAAGAAATACCCGAGCTCGTTTTGTGAGTTCTGTCATTAAAGGAAAGGTCGTTGGCAATCAGTGCTGTGCCCTCCAGAAAACTTTCACAGCGAGCAGTAAAAGAGTGAGGCTGCCCGACCCAGACAGTTTTCACCTACAGAGCCATACCTGCGGTGGTTTCTGGTGACCCTTTTGTTGCTGAGGCTGGGGAAGGGAACAAGAGAGACAGCTCCTGCTACCTCTGGTTCCCAATGTTATTTTTGCATAAATGGGTTTTATCCAAAGCATTTCAGGAGTGTTGATGCCTGGGCACTGATTCCTGAGAAAGGAGGGAGCCGAAAGGGAGGGCCGTGACTGTGCCTGAAAACCATTTCAAACTGTGTTACAAGCCAGCCCCGCCACACAGAGGGCCCCTATTCGGCTCTCTACATGGTTCTGAAGTCTCTTCAAAGCACTCAATTAAAAAATGTTGCTTCTATAAAACTCAGGGCAGACTATTATGGCACAAACAGCTGCCATGTGATTAGAAACACAGGAAATGGTCTGAAGATGCTTGGTGCTCTAAATCTCTTCCTCTGCATCCCACGTATGGTACCCAGGAAACGATGCAGCCTGTTAACTTGTGTTGTGGATTTTGATTTCAAAATGCCATTTTGAATGATATGCACTACAATGAAAGATATGCACTACAGCAATGTCTGACCTGCAGAAAACTGTAGAGCGCGACCAGACTCAAGAGCTTAGCGCTCACTTCGTTCACATGGTGCTTTACAGTGTGTTTTGTAGCATATGCTTCTTAATCCTTGAAGACATATTTCAGACAATGTACCTAACACTTGAAATTTTGATTTTTTTCATAACATTGGTCTGTAGACATTTCACAATATTACTGATGCAACACCATTAACCCACAGTATCGTCCCAGGAAATGATTCTGTGATAAATAACTGATTGCCTCCTGAGGGCAGCTCTCCAGCACTGGCGAGGGAAGAGTAAGTGCCGATTTGGCTTAGTTGAAACACAAAATAATTGTTAGGAATTCTTACTTAAATTCCTACAATGTCCATTTAGGGCATTCTGCTATTAAATATATTATCAAATAGTAACATGATAGGAAAAATAACTTTAATCTCCTATAAGACCTTTCTGAGTTATTAATCTATTTTTATAATTCATAATTCTGTTAAAAGTATCAACTGTTCTACCCTTTAGAAATGAAGCTTGGGGTTTTTTTTTTCTACTTTTCTTTTCTTTTTTTTTAAATTGTGTTTCCCTGGTTTTCTACAGCATATATAACACTGATTTTACAATGTTTTCTAATTGTAAAAGATTTTCAAGTAATGTGTGGTTTCCTTCCTCACAGTTTTACGAAAAAAAAAAAAGCCACTATAGATTGTAAGCAATGTTTGTCTTCCTGCCTATTCAAGACCACAATTGAGAAAGTTGAATTCCAGATCTTTAAAAATGACTTTAAGTCTATTTGCACAACTAAACTTGGTTATGAAGCCATGTAATCATTCTTTAATTTCCCCCCGTGATTTGCATGGACTTCAGGTAGTAAGATAAGCATTTCTTCCCTAAGATGGATCAGGGGATGCACACACAACATGTAGTCAACACTCGGTTTTGTTTAAAGACACTTCCTGATTTGAAAAAGAAAAAAAAAAAGATGAAATTGAGCAATGTTCCAGCTTTAATACATTCCGTATCGTCATGGTTTTGATAAATAACAGAGGCGTACTGAAGGACTTTATAAAGCCTCGTGCACAGGGAGCTTGGGGAGAAGAGTTGACTTAGGCAAAACCTTCTCTTGACAGGAGGGAAAAAGAAATCTAATGTGATTCTGTGGGAGGAGCAGACATCTCTGTAAATGGAGAGCAGGAAACAAGCAAACAAAATATAAAATGTTCAGAGGGAAAACTGTATGCACAGTATTAATGTTAACCTTCCTCCATGATGCCCGACGTTACAGGAAAAGCACACTTCTTTCCATAAACTCAAGGGAAGGAGAGTTTTGAGAACAAGCGACAGAGAACTCTAATGTCTAATAAAGTCAAATACACTCTCTTTCCAGTTTGGTCCCAGCAACGCACACCAGGATTAGATTAAATATGCATTGTAATAGTCAAGGCTTGCTAAGCACTGCTCTTTAATGTGTATCTGGGCATATTATATTGACTTATACACTGTTCTACTTTATTCCATTGTTTATACTTAAAATTAGATCTATGTTCTATGCTCTAATTTTAACAGTATGAGTCCCTAGAGAAAAAGTTATATTGGTTTCTAATATAACGCTCCTTTATGTGTGTTTTGTAAATGCCTATAAGACTCTATAACCAAAAGCATTCACCAGGAGGCAGCTTACCCAGATCGTAGGCACAGGCCACAGAGAAGATAGCCACTAACGGGTTATAACGGCAAATGCAAATCTAGTAATTAAACACAAACTCACATCACCCTAAATACTTAGTGCCACAGTTAATGCCTGCTTCTTCCCCTGTTGCCATGGAGATGAAGAGCAGCTGGTAGGCCCCGGGTCTGTGGTTCCCCAGCTAGCCATGGCTGCACATCACAATTACCTAGGGATCCCTCGAGAAAGTCCAAACTCTCACTTACTTCCCTCCCTGAAGTTCTCACTGGGCGTCGGCCCTGGAAAGATCATCAGCTAGGTTTTGCATATTCATCTCCAGCATTTTCATAAAAATTTGTTTTCTCCAAATTGTTTTCCAGTCTAGTGCCATCAAAGAGTGAGAAGATATGTGAAACATTTAGTCCATGACATTTTTAAAAAACTCTTACGTTTGTCCAGATGTTTGAATTGATTCAACTATTTAACAAAAAATAATGTTGCGTCTGAATAGGATTTCAATAGCAGCCCCTATGCCAGTGTATTCCTACAAAACTTCCTACAAAAATATGCTGCTTTACCCTCTTCCAACTCCTTAGCAACTCAGACCAACAGCCACAGGGCTTCCCTGAGCAATTTATAACATTAAGTAAATTTGATTGCTTATTAATTGATTTAGGTTTTTTGGCTGCCTACTCAATGGAAGAGTCTATAAAGACATTTTCCACTGTAAGTCTTTCCAATTTTTTTCCCCTTCATTTTGCAAGTAAATAAAATTAAGCTCTAAGAGACCAAGACATACAAGGAAAATAAGAGGGAACGAAGCTACAATGTTCTCTGGATGAAGAGCCAAGCCCAGCTCTGGGCTCCCGTACGAGGTATGTTTAACCTTATTGAGAAATGGAATTTTCCCATTAATGTTTGGGCTGAACCTGTAAATACAAGAAAAGTACGTGTCTGCTGGAGATTGAATGCCCTTTCCAGCAGATGAGAACACATTGAGAGTTTATAGCCTGTGCCGCAGATTTAGGAACTCGTTGCTTTTGTTGATTTGTCTACCAGGCTGGGTAACCAGCTCCTCCGAGACTTGCAGCATTAGCACCACATGGAGGCCCGGGAAGCAAGATTAAATTAAAGAATGAGCCTAAGTCTGTAAAAGTTTTGTACCCACAGAGGTACCACAACCACTTATCTGAGTGAATAACACTTTGGCTACAGATGGGGTTTTTAAAGGCATCTCAGGTCTTTACTGGAGGGATCCGGCTTGGCAGGCACGATTCTGGCATCCCATCTTATGGATAGATTGAACCTCAACTGGGCTCATCAGTCCAAGGAGAGGGAGGAAAGCCGGAAGTGAGTTCGTCCCCAGTAGAATCCCTCTAGGTAAGTAGAATCTCTCCACCCTCTTTCTCGGATGCGGTGGACATTTGAAGGGCTTGAGGGGGGTTTTGTTCCCTTGCCTGCGCACTGCAGGTTCTGAGAGCACTCTTCACACCTCCCATCATCACGGATGCTCCCCTCAGAGGTTCTCCTCTCCCGAAGTGAAATGTCTCTTGACTTCCATTGAACCCTGAGCTGAACCACCTTCCCGCAGCCCGCCCATCTATGTAAAACGCTGCAAAGAGGATATAAGCGGTATAAAATCTTGATAGAACAAAATAAAATGTGCACCAATGTGCATCTGATAGATGCAGCAATTGATTTGTGGATTAGGTTTTTATTTTCAGCCCATTGAAAAGAAATAATGTATGGAGGCAATCTAGTACTAAGCATTTTAGAAAATCTATTTGAGATCATTTCTGCAGAAGCCCTGACAGTTTGTCATAAGAGGGGAGGAGAGCAAAGGATAATTGTCTCCAGTCTAGTAAAACACAGAATAACTGCCATCACACTTGAGTGAGCTTATAGCCAGCCGGTCCCAGGGCCTCCAGAAGATAGAGCAGTTAATGTTCCCTTTTATTTCAGAGGTTATGTCACTTGTATCACAGATTTATACCATGATACAGCAATTTCATCCAAACAGATGGATAATGATGTCAAAGGCAGAAACCCAGTTTTTATTGAGTTTTGCAAAGATTGCTCAGATAGCTGCTTCAATTGAAAAGCCCCAGCAGTACCTCAGCTCTTAATCTTTGTAATCTCAGTGGTATTAAATTTCATCATTTTTGTTTGAAGGAGGAAAATTCTGCAGTAATGGCTTCCTAATAGGAAACACAGAGGCGGCAAAGCTGGGGGGCTCTCGGTGCGGCTGCGCTATAAGCACTGCTGATTTATAGGGCTGTTTATGACAGAAAGGAAAATTATCTTCTGCAGGTATAAATCAGGTAAAGAGTAGGAAATTGAACTTAGATATCATCTTGTCAGATGCTTAATGTTCTTCCTCCTGTCACTTTGGATAGGCCCAATTTGTAGAATACTGCACGGGTAAAGGATGACAATTAACAGTGACAAGGCCGTAATAGATGAAGCCATAAACCCGGCCTGCTGGTGCGCCATGCTATGTATGATTTTAAGATGAAGTGGTGCCAAAAGTATATATTAGCTCAAACCAACCATTTCCTGTGTTCAGCAATACCCAGCGTGGCACTTGTTTGTCACTTTCATTGAGATCTACATACTACAGTTTACATATTAATGAACCCATAACACCTCACCTTTCCTGAAAGTCAAAGAAGTTCCATGGAGGCTTATTTGTTGTTTACTTATCAGAAACACAAGGATTATTCGCCTACGGAGCAAATAAGGAGGTCTCTCATTACGATGATCACATTTCTGGCGACCACCTAGAGGATGGAAGGGAACTTAAATTCTCCAGACCGTAGGGGGCCGGGGCTGCGAGGGCAGTGCCTGGCATGGGGGCGTGGCAGCAGCTTAGTCCTCAAAACCAGACTAGGTAAGCACTCAAAGTCACTGCCCAGAGAGCCAAGGCAGAGCTAGCTCTTTGCCATAAAGGTTGCAGAGGTTAGAGCGGAGATAGGTGGAGAAGCTGACCGACCTTGGGGCTCGGGCCACCGGAGGCAATTATCCGCAGAGTTTATGAACAATATAACAAGGAAATGAACTCGAGGACAGCAGCCGTTTTAGCAGCTCTGTTAAGGCCAAGTGGAGAGTCTGGCTGCCAAGAACGAGGGCTTCTTGTGGGCTCTGTTTTGTTTTCCGTTCCATCAAAGCCACACAGAATATTTGGTGTGACAGGGAGATTCTATTTAGAGTGAGCGAGGCACAGCACTCCAAGGATCCCCGGTCTCCTGATTAAGTTTCCACTGCTGGTAAATGAGATTCAGTTACACATTGGAGCCCGGTCAGTAAGCTGGCAGATCCCAGGCAAAGAACAGTTTCAGCGTGAGAAAATCTACCCCAGCTCTGATAAACAGTAATTGCTAATAGTAACGATGTCCAAGAGGAAAATGAGTTCAGAGAACATCCTTCCCCAGAAGAAACAGGTCTAAGGGAGTCCAAGACGCTTACAAACACGAGGAAGTTCTAAACCACCATTGCCAATAGCTGTCATTTCCAGAGGACTGTTGGCACCTGTTGCAATGTACAAGAAGAAATATTTCAACTAAAACTCCATGGCAGGACTCAGCCTAAGCCTGTTGGCCTTCATCTGCCCACTCAGGTTGTCTATTAAATGCTACATTGACATTGAAAGGTATCACACAGTTCATACTCAAAGGATTACATTTGAACCACTGTTTATTTGAAATCTATGGGTTTTGTTTTTTTAAGAAAGAATATTCTGCTCCTTAGATCCTCAGGCATTCTTATCTGGTAAATAAAGATTTTTTTTAAAGTATACATTGGTATTTGACATCTGGTTTTAAATCTATACTGTTTTCCAGCCAAGCATTCATCTGTCTGATTTGTGAGCATTAGTTAAGTTCCTGATGTCAGTGAACAGTTGGGAGAGGTTACATTGGGAAAGCAGACAAGTGAGCAAGCTAGGAACCAGAAAGGGCAGGCCCAAAAGGAAAGGGGTGGGAGGGATGAGAGGTCAATGCTAGTGAGCCCTCGCCCTCACCCTCGCCATCTAAGAAAGGTGAGTTCAGCAGTAAATGAGGCAGGGACCAAGAACAACATCAATCACTAGTAGTGAGGCGGAGTGGGGAGTCCGCCATCTGCAGATCGAGAAAGGATATAAGAACCAGAACTGATCATAAACAAGGAAAGTACAGTTGCAAACGGACCAGAATTTATGGAGAAGTTAGGTTGACAGTCCCTTACTAAAGTAGTGCCGTGGGGAAAGGACATCCACAGGATATTAGGTGGCCTCTGCTGAGTTTTTAAAATGGAGATGCAGAGGTCAAACCACAGAAAGTGGAGAAAACAAGAATAGACTTTTTTCAGATGTTAGGGTAAGAGGAGAAAGCAAAGGAGAGGCATGGGAGAGGTGGAGAAGAGAAAGAATTCTGTGGGAAGGGTTGAAAGCTGAGACCTCTGGGCTGGTGAGGGGAGAGAGTAGAAGTGAGGGCTCAGGCAGGGGTTGGAATAGAAAGGCATATGGCAGGTCTTGGGATGGGAGGTAGAAGATTCTTAGCAAGACAAAAGGATCCAGCTCTAAATACCTGTTAGATCACTGAGGTAAAGAATGCCAAAAATACCAAAAAGGAACACAGCAGATGTACATTTGTAAAAACACCGCTTATTATGTTAGGCTTGGAGAACCCAGCAATGACACCTAATTAAAAGCCAGCCCATAGAATAATAATAAGCTGGCACTATTTTAAAATATCTTCTTTTTAAATGTGATTTTATGTATATGAATGTTTTGCCTGTGTGTAAATGCACCTGCACCCTTTGTGTGCCCGGTACCTGCAGAGGTCAGAAGGGGGAGTCCAGTCTTCTAGAGCTGGAATTAGAGATGACTGTGAGCTGCCATGTGGGTGTTAGGAATCGAATCTGGGTCCTCTGAAGAGCAGCAAGTGCTCTTAACCTCTGAGCCATCTCTCCAGCCTCTTTAAAATATTTTCTTGTTGTTAAGTAAATTAGCCTGGAAATGTCAGCAGTTCTTGGAGAAATTTGCAACCCTTAATTTTGTTCATTTAAATGTTTTTAAAGATTGCTTTATGTATATAGGTATTACAGAGAACCATCTCTCTCGACCCAATTTGAAGTGTTGAACATAACCGCCAACATATTCAAGACACTTAGATAAAATATGTGACCAAGAATGGATGGTCACTACTAAATGGTAACAATTCAAGAGAAAACTTGTTTGTGGGGCTAAGGATCAAACATGGGGCTAGAGCTTGCTTGGCAAGCACTCTCTTGAGCTCCACCAGAGCCCCCAATGTGCTGCCCTTGAAGGATACTGTGTCTCTGAGGCACACACACTGATCCTATGATAATCTCCTTTCTTTACAAGCAGGAGCCTCTGCATACGCAGCTAGTACGGCGTGCGAGACTTTTCCGAATCTGTTGAATTCAGTATCTCCTATTTGTGAGCAGGGAAGACAAGTTCACAAACAACCAAGACTACAGATAATCTAATACGTTTGACTAGCTTGCTACTGTGAATGCTACTGTACGTAAACTCTGCACAGTGAGGTGCAGCTGAGAAATCAGCTCTCCTCCGAGGCAGCCCACATTGGTAGAGCTCTGCAGCTGGGCTTCTTCCATAGACTTTTCTCTCTTCCTTGATCACTGACACCTACGAGGAGATAGCGTAAATCACATTCATCTCTTTTCTTGGCAGTTTTCTCTTGACTCTTAATGCTGTTTGGCTTCTCTACATTTAACAATTTGGATTAAGTTAAAATCTAATAGAATTAGGAATCCTAATTTATAGAATAAATCTTTCAACAAGCTCAATCATTTTCATCAAGATTATAAAAAGTCCTAAAGTAAGTACAGGAATATAAGAAAAGAATATACTCCTTGTTCGCTGTAAAACACAAAGCCATGTTTATAAATTTATGAGGCTAATAATTTTCAAGACCTGGATTAATATTTACTCTTCCCACATAGGAGAAAAGATGTGCACTAACTTGACTATGTAAGGTTTTCTCATGCAACTCTAAGAACAAAACTTCTACTCTTAGATAAACTGGTCTCTACAGTATATGATTGTGCCTTGTGTCCATGGGGGAAACTGAGCAAAGAGAGCTGGCTGGCTATTCAGAAAATACCTAGCTGAAAGTATAGTGCTTGAGTTGACCTTTGAAGGTTTTTAGAAGTTTAATAAAATAAAGATGAGATGAAGGAATCCTAGTTAGAATGGCAGGAGCAATATCAAGAACATCAATTCTATGTGGACATGTTGTTAGTTATCTCATCAAAATATTCTTGCCTTAATGGAAAGTATTATGATCAAAGATAGATGATAGATAGATAGATAGATAGATAGATAGATAGATAGATAGATAGATAGAGATGATAGGTAGGTGATACATAATAGACAGAGAGACAGTAGAGAGATAATAGATAGATAGATCGATAGATAACAAATAAAAATCGTGAATAAATATATTTTTTTAAAGATTCAAAGAAAGGGTTAAAAAAAAGATGCCTTTTCATCTACTAAATTTGAACATACAGAAATGTGTAAGGTCTAGTCCTTAATCTCATAGTTATGACACTGTGTGTGGAAAGGCATCAGCAAACCAACAAATAGTAAGTCACTGTTGTCTGCCTTTAAAATGCTTTGATCAACCAAACGAGCAAAGCTAGACTTACAGCATCACACGAACTCTGTGCATCAACGGAGTATGACATCCAAGCAGGCATCCAAGCAGGAGGATAATAAGATCAAAAGAATAATAAGAAAAGTATAAGTGTTAAGTCCTTAGCTTTTTATCAGGTGATAATGTTGGCTTCTCATCAAAGCTCCAGATTTCTCCAATGTAGAACTTATCTCCATGTAATAGGGGAAGAAACTGGGGCACAATGGATAGGCACTTGCCCAAGGTGACAGTTAGAGGACAGATTTCAACTCTGGATGGCTGGATCTATTCACATGTTTTTAACTGAAACATCACCACAGATATGTAGTGGATAAGATTAAGAAAATGTGGGGGGATTAACTCCACCACTATTCCAGTTTGAAGAACATTTGGATTCCATTTGGAGGACCCCTCAAAGTCATCAGGAAGGCAGTCATTCTCAAATATATGCTGTGCTGCCTGTGAGACACTGCTGGCTACACCAGGGAAGTTCAGTCTCTGGAAATTGTAGTAGATGGCTGTTGTGGTTTCTGCTCAAAATTTCCATTCTCTTGAGAACACTACCCTAAGTTCCTTCTCAGACATGCGTTCAGTCTAGGGACAGCCAGGTTTACACAAGACCTCCTTGGTATCTGGGACTCATAGTACTAGAACTGAAATGGTAATTGATGGACTTCATTGTGTTGCAGGTTGGCTTGGTTGCCATTATTGTCTGTTTCCTCTATCCTGTAGACAACACTGCCTATAACTGTTGGTACGACTGTTGAGGGTAAAGCCAGCAGGCTGAGAGACACATAGCTGGAAACTGGAGAGAACAGTTCTGAAGGGATTTGAATGTCTCGATGAATGTCTCGATGCTATTATCCCTGAGCTCAAGTCTTGTACCTCTTCTGCCAGAATTAAGGCATATGAGGCAACTCTGTGGTCTTCTAAAATAGTCTCGTTTCTCTTAAACTAATTTAACTTCTGCCACTTAGAGTTGAAAAAAAAAGTTCTAACACAGACATAGAAGAGTAATTATACATACAGAAAAGTCATAAAAGACATAAAGGAGCCATATACATACAAAAAATAATATTTTTTATAAAAAAGTTGCTGTCATTGGATGGATGGATGGATAGATAGGTGGACAGATAGATAAATGGACAAATGGATGCCTGATAGATAGATAGATAGATAGATAGATAGATAGATAGATAGATACATACATACATACATACATACATACATACATACATAGATGATATATATATATATATATATATATATACTGAGATATATAGATATGCAGATAACTAACTGATCAGGAAACTCTTTCATGAATGTGATTAGCAACTGAACATTCAGTTATTGTTGCCAAACTTCATCTGAAGCTCTTAGGGCTTTAGGGCTTCTCTGCTGCCAGGACTTTTTGAGTTATGTAATTCTATATACTAAAAACCATAGCACTTTCCCAATAGCCCAAGTTCTTAAAGAATCTGCGAAAGATACATTCTGAGTCCAAATGGTATATAAGTTCCAATTCCATAATAAAGAAACTGAGTTTTAACTAAACATGGCAGAGTGTAAACCCCACATGTATACTTTTTCCCTTCAAAGTCATTAGTCTACAGCAATGCCCTTAGTCTTCAGAGGCTGTGATCTCTCAAAGCAATACCGGAACTCTATTTGGAGGTAGTCTTCCTAGATTACCACCTATTTCTGTGAATATTCATAATGGCACCAAGTTTTTACCACTGGAGATGAGTCTAGACTTTTGGAGTGAGCCAAACACTGAGAGCCAATGTTGTTGATTAAGCTGAGTAATTAAGCTTAAAAACCACTTGGCATTAAAATGGTATTGGATATAGAAATGAAGATAGGTGTTTTCTTTCATTATTTATGAAACTGTCTTGTACTTTTACTAAGTTATATACTATTTACATTTTATATATAGTTTACCTACAAAGTAAAACTTCAAAATAAAGGGCTGGAGAGATGGTTCAGTGGTTAAGAGAACTGGCTGCTCTGCCAGAGGACCCGGATTCAATTCCCAGCACCTACATGGCAGCTCACAATTGTCAGTAACTGTTGTTCCAGGGGATCCAACATCCTTACATAGACATATATGTAGACAAAACACAAATGTACATGAAATAAAAATATTTTTTAAAACTTCAAAATATTATTTGTATGATTCAAATAATTTGTCTAATAGATTCATAAATGTAAATCTAAAAGACCATTTTTCCTACATCTAAGGAAGGTCTGATAATAATACCAATAGATACACTGTCATATGCTTTATTATATATTATGTAACCTTATATTTTAATATCAAAATTTTATTTTAACCTAAAAACAACCATCATTTAGCCAGATAACATTTTATTAGGAACAAGAGGGAACAATATGCAGAGATTCTTTATACTAAATATAATTATTTCTTTTTTTTGAAAAATAGAGCTGTTGTGGCATTAATAATGTTGCAGGGTTGTCTTTTAAAACATTTCCTCCCTTTTCAGGACGCTCACTGGAGGACACTGGAATGAGCAGGAGTCCAGGCTCTCCTCGTGCCTTCAGAAATCCTGTCATGATGGGGCTCTTCCAAAAACTCCTTTCCTTGTGTTCTGTGAAGCCATCCATGCAAAGGCTTCAAAGCAATCTCCCAAGTTCCCCAGAAAATACAAATATCTGATTTGAAAATTATCCTATCAACAAGACTGTACCAGTATTATCTTTACTAGTGATTTCATAAATAAATAAATAAATAAATAAATAAATAAATAAATAAATAAATAAGCAAGCAAGCAAGCAAGCAAGCAAACCAACCCCAAATCTTTTTGAAGCATCACTCAGGCACCCCAGACAGAGATGTCACAGGCATGGCTCAGATGGCTGCTGCGTTTGTACTGTTTCCCTGTCTCGCATTCTGAGCAAACACAAAGGCTATTTTCCCCGAAGGGTTCAGAGGGCATACGATTTCATTTCTACAGAAAATTGTTTCTCAGGATTTCAATCTTCTTAGCTGGGGATGACAAAACATAATATCAGAAACACTTATTCCTCTTATCTACCATAGTTTCAAAGCATAAATAAAAGCTCCGTACACATTTAAGACAGGTGGATTCCAACTTAGGGATAAAAACAGATACACTGCATGAAGAAGTTTGATAATGTGAGAAGATGTAATTGAAAGATTTAAGGGAAGATCGATGCGAGAGCCAAACCCTTTAAAAATATTTTTGGATTATCAGTCTCGTTTTATTCGAACGGCGTTCAATTTCTCTAAATCTGGGGTTAATGAGACAAGTGACGAAAAATTAAATTGGATTTTTAGCAAAGGGGATTCAAATGAACACCATTTGGCTAAAGCTTCTCCTCCTTCTATTTCTGAGCACAGTGGCGAGCAGTCCTTTGGTTTTCAACCCCATTACACTCTTGTTCATAAAGCCTGGTATAAAAACTTTAAACCTCAAATGTTTTTAGAATAAAACAAACCATGCATCTACGAAAAGATGAGCATAATGGCTTTCTGTAACATGCCTGGCGCATTTCAGAGCTGGCCTTGCACGGCATTGGCTGAGCCATTCCCATTAACGTTAATATCTTCTTAAGCTTCTACTGTTCTATCATTTAGGCAATAATTCGAGGATCAATTTAATTTCACGGGAATCTCACTATTCCAGGCTGACTTTGTGACTTTGTCACAAAGAAATTTTGTTCAGCTCACCTAAGATTGCATGGTGACTCTTTTCCGGAGAAAGGGAACACGGCCACACTCATGCATCTACTGCCTATCTGTCGCTCCACGTGTCATCATGGACAAAAGCAGATGTAAAATAGGATTGCTTCTGAGATATCAACACCATCTGTTTTGTCTCGGCCTCCAGCGTATTTGCAAAAAATCATACGGCTGATCCCTGAAGGGGCCACAGTTACCCTGCTCCGTTATAGCTGCCATTTTGGGTTAAGTCACTGCCTTAGTAGGTCTCTTATAATGCATTGATTTTTAATTCAGGCGTGTTAACATAGTGTGTCACATGTAGGGTATCCTTTAGATATCAGGTGTTTCCGAAGACTACATCTGTGTTGAGGTAAAATCACACTGGATCACATGAGTTCAATCGCTCCACGTTCTTAATTATGAAAGCATCAGCAGACAGAGCAAGAGTCTTGAGTGCTAGGACAGTGGACCGTGAAGAGGGAACAAAAATAAGATTCTATTTCAGAATTATTTTCCCTAGATTTGGGCAACTAACTATATTCTTAGCACCAAGAAGTGCTTGTAATGGTTGCTAGAAAGTTCAGAAAAGGGCCCTTTCTACTCCTGAGCAGTACTTCACACACTCTCATTCACTGGCAAGGGGAGGGCTGAGGAGTGTGAGCTATGAGCGTTACACTAAGACTCAAGCTTTATGGAACTTCTCAGCTTCCATGAAATGCATGGAGACGGTATAACCATTTTAAATACACGTGCACCAAACAGACACTAATGCACATAAAAGGTCAGTAGATTCTGATATAATAACAGTGGGTGGTGCTCTCAATTCTACATAGGTCCTCTAAAACAAAAGTCAAGGAAATCTCCGAGTTAAAACCACACCACAGAGGAAATGACTTAGTGGCTATGTAAAGGATATCCCAGGGAAACGCTACAGAATACACACTCTTCTCAATAGCCCATGCGCTGTCTCCAAAATAGACCACATTTTAAATCACAGATGGTCAAAAAAGTTGCTCGATGTTATCAGATTATACTGCAATAAAACTAGGATTTAAGAGTATAAAAAATACTCAAGCGCATGCAGGCTGAACTCGTCTCTTGAACAGCCAGTGAATTGTTGAAGAAACTGTGGAGGAACTTAAAGAGGATGAAATGTAGCTTAGCGGAACCTGTGAGACACAGGCAGGAACAGCAAACGCAGTTGTAAGAGTGTGGGAGCCTGCATTATGGCAGAGGGGTCACAGATAAAGACTCATGCTTTGGCCAGGAGTCCTAGAAAAACTTTCAAGCCTCAAAGCAGTAGGCGTCAAGAAATATGTTTCCAAGCAGAAACTACTATAACACACACACACACACACACACACACACACACACACACACACACGCACACACAATCCATCAAAGTGTTGATTCTGCAACGATAAATTCCAAGAGTGAAATGGGAGGCTATCATAGATTCTAGTGAAATCCAAAGGACCTTTAGAGAGCATTTTGAAAACTTGCATTTGCATTTTTGCAATAGCAAGGAAATGGCCCGCCCACCAAATGGAGGAGTGGATAAGGAAAATGTTGTACTTATATAGACCCCTAATTTACATATCTATAAAGAAAAGTGAAACCATGGCATCTGTAGGACTATAGATAGACTGTACCAAGTGAAGTAAGCCAAGGACAAGAACCAGTCCCCGGGACTATCAGGGATACTGTTATGCTTGCAGACAGGAGTCTGTTGTAACTGTCCTCTGGAGGCTTTACCCAACAGCTGACCAAAACAGAAGCCAAGACCCACAGTCATTAGACAGAGTTCAGGGAGTCTTGTGGAAGAGTTTGGAAAGCACTGAGGGACCTGAATAGGATAGGGACTCCACGGGAAGACCAACAGAGTCAAGTAACCTGTACCCTTGCAGGTTCTCAGAGACTGAACCACCAGTCAAAGAACATTCACAGGCTAGGCCTAGGCCTACCCACACATGTGTAGCAGATGTACAGGTGGGTCTTCATGTGGGTCCCCCGACAACAAGAACGGGGGCTGTCCCTGAGTCTGTTGCCTGCCTCTGGATTCCATTCCCCTAACTGGGCTGCCTTATCTAGCCTCGGTGGGAGATGATGCACCCAGTCCTACAGTGCTTTGATGTTCCAGAGTGGGTTGGTACCCAGAGGGGTCTCCCCCTTCTCAGAGGAGAAATGGAGGTGAAAGGTGGAGGGGCTGTGTGAGATGGGAACTGGGAGAAGATGGGGAGCTGTGATCCAGATGTAAAGTGAAGAAATAAATTAAATAATTGAAAAAAAGAAGGAAAGAAACTTGAAAACCTAGAGCTCCCAAAGCTTAAACATCTGTAATAAGAAATCAACAAAAAGTAAACCTACTAATATATTCTCACAAAACCCAACATTCTGATTTAAAAGATATAGAAATAATATTTACATTGAGAAACAAATGAATACACTACCACAGTAAGATGATAGGTAGGAATAGGCAGTATGAATGAAGGAATAAAATGAACTATTGGGGGGATTTGTAGAAACAAGAGGAAATGCTGAAAGGCTACAGAGAACCACAGAGCAAGTGCCTCTGAGACTAAGCACATGGCTGCTACTCTCTTAATAGCTAGAAGTTCTGTGTTCTTATGTAACTTGCTACAGGGGATCTCTAAGTGTCTTATGTGCATTAGTTTTTTGACAATCTAAACAAGAAAGAACCCTAAACAAAATAACCTCCAGTATTGAACTAGCTTTTCTAACTTAGAAATGCTTCATTCAAGAGACTCCAACACAGCTTAATTTTCTTTTCACACTTCTTTGTGTGCGCACACGGATTCATGTACACACCACTGTGCACATGTGGAGGTCAGAGGGCACACCACTGTGCACATGTGGAGGTCAGAGGGCACACCACTGTGCACATGTGGAGGTCAGAGGGCACACCACTGTGCACATGTGGAGGTCAGAGGGCACCTTTCAGAGGGCACACCACTGTGCACATGTGGAGGTCAGAGGGCACCTTTCAAGAACTGGTTCTCTCCCCCTAGCATATGAGTCCCAAAGATCAAACTCAGGTTCTCAGGCTTGATAGCAAATACCTTTACCCACTGAGCCAATGTGCCAGATCTAATTTAACTTTTAAATGATGAGTTAGTAGAAATAATTATAGATATTATAGAAGACAATAAATTTAAATATCAATAGGTGAGAGACTATTGCTTGTTATCTCAATAAAAGAAGCAGTCTCTGTTTTAAAATTCCATTATGAACCATAAAAACTCCCAAACAACAACTTAGGCTATTGCCAAGGCCACTGGCTGCTCTCCACACACTCATGGTAAAACGCCTACATGTCTCCATGAACACAGTGAAATCGAGCTGGTGCCTATCTAGAGCCTTCGCCCCCTAATGATTAGTGTTCACAGTACTAGAAGGTACTTCGCACACTAGCAGAGAAGAAAGATAAATATCAACCCTGCTACCAGTGTCCAGTCCACTGTGCTGCATGCAGGGGGAGGGGCAAAAGGAGGGGGAGGGGGAGGGTTAGGGGCACGGGGAGGGCTGCACAGATCTAAACCAGATCAGGTCCTAACACTGAGATGTGGAGGTAGACACAAGCTCCTACTCCTAATGCAATGCCTGCATGACACACTGATGGGATGGATAATACAGAGAAAATAGTGCCTTCCTGACACAACAGGCCTGGTGCACATATGACCCTCAGAGACTGAGGCAGCATGCAAGAGGCCTATACAGGTCCAAACCAGACGGAGCCCCAGCACTGAAATGCGGAAGTAGACACAAGTTCCTACTCCTAATTCTAAATCTACCTTCAATTAACAACCACTCACAAAGGAAAACTTAGTTTCTCCAAGGGAGTCTGACTCGGTATACAAACCACATATAAGGGCAGGCCCATGCCCAAAAGAAAATGGCCAACACAAAATGAACTCAAAGGTATTTTTGGAGATTAATTTTTGTCTCATATTGCTGTGTCTGGGCATTTTTTTAACCTTACTGTTATTTTGCTTGTATATTGTGGTTTCCAATTTTGAATTTTTATGTTCAATGTATGTGTGTGTGTCTGTGTATGTGCACGTGTGTGTATTTCTCATATTTTCTTTCTTCATTTGTTCTTTGCATTTTGTCCTGGTTTGCTTGTCTTTTTTATTTGTCTGTTTGTTTTCTTAAGAGAAAGGAAATGAAAGCATGAAGTTGGCAGGGTAAAGAGATGGGGAGGAGATGAGGGGGAAATTTTGATCAGAATATAGTGTATGAAGATAACTCTACTTTCAATTTAAAATTAAATTTAAAAAAAAAAAGAAATTCTAACATAAGACAAGGCATGGGAAACATGAAACTGGTAATCAAGTTATCTATTAGGGGATGACCACAATTTGGAGAAACATATGCCCAAGAGAATGTCTTCATTTACAGTCCTTTAAGGATACATTTGTGAGAGTCAACCTTTCTACCTTTTTGAAATTATTCAATTAATGCATGGACAACAGTCTACATTCTAATCCATTGCTTTGAAGAAGAAGAAAAAAAAAGACTCTCCCCCAGGCCTCGTCTCGATTTTAAGTAGCAGCCCTGATAATCTATTTTATTCAATACAGAATAAAAGCAGTGGTTGACTTCCATAACTGCCTTTGTTCTACCTTGTTGGCCCCTTTTTGCCCTATTTGAATAGCACTGTATCTCCTTCAGAGTCCATTCTTAATGAGGTTATTTACCTTGCATACCCAATGAGATTGTACCTTATATAATAAATTCTCTGCTCTCAGGTATGTCTAAGGGGGCAGCCTATTCAGCTATTAAAAGGTATAACCTTTTAGCCGAGATTGGTCTTAAGGCTGGACACAACTTCTATACTGAACTTCCAATTACTTAAAGATGTCACCATAGCATACAGAGGTATTTACATTTACATACACTAGTGGATGGGCCTTGCAAACACCCACTAACTACAAAATGACTTTTAAAAGCTCATTTGCTACCACATGTATAAATGTTCTTGCTTATGTATGTTAATGAAATACACGTGTGCTAATGATGCAAGCTGGGCATTAAAGAATAATCATTTTAATGCATTAGCATTGCTATCAATTATGTGTGCTAATGAAATGCATGTAGCTACATCCATTTGGACTGTAAATTTCCCTCTGGTCAGTCATTGTTCTTACCCCTCCACCCAGCTGTTTACCAAACATTGTAACATTAACTACCTCAATTTCAACTTCTATTATTACTACAGTGGAAAATAACAAGATCTGAGAAAGATCTGAAAGTCTAGAAGTAAACAAGGGATAACCCACCATTTTGACAATAAATTTAGTCTTCCATCATTGATTGGCGGTTGAGACTGTTGGTAGTTGAAGAGAAATGGGGGAGGGCCTCAGGTACTTCTTTGAGTCCATGCACCATTTGAATCATGTACCATGAGCCATACCACTTGAAGATATTATCTAAACATATTTTAAAGAAATATAGAATTATTTTAATTAAAAATTGCAATAAAGCTTTCCCTCAAAATTCTGACTTTCTCACCTTTTGTCCTATTTTATTCTCTTTTTAT
Source organism: Mus musculus (assembly GCF_000001635.26). Lineage (NCBI taxonomy): Eukaryota > Metazoa > Chordata > Mammalia > Rodentia > Muridae > Mus > Mus musculus. The sequence goes on from NC_000068.7 coordinate 74,504,400, forward strand.
TGAAACAAGTTCTCACCCTATAGCCCAGGCTGGCACAATGAAGCCCAGGTTGGCCTCAAACAAACAGAAAACCACCTTTAATTCAGCCTTAGATAATGAGACTTTAGGTGTGCTCCTCCATATCCCTGGGCTTTTGTGCATCTCCCTCCCCCAGGGCAGTGTGGGAATGCAACCTCCCTACTACTATAAATTATGCAGTCAAAGCCTTGGCCTGGGTAAACCGCCTTTGTGATTATGGTGTCTGCCCTGCCATGTAAATATTCTTTTGTATGTCTTAATCTCAGATTCTCATTACTGTAATCAGTGTGCTTGCTGGTGCTGCACTAACCTACAAAGCATCTGTTTCTAGTGATCTCCAAGTATGGTGCTGGTCAAATCGAGTAACTACATGAAGAAGAACAGAACTTGGTCCTTATCTCTCACACTTCACAAAACTGAACTTCAGGTGGACCAAGGACCTCAACAATAAGACCCAATACCCGAATCTAGCAAAGGAGAAAGTAAAGGATATTTGAATTTCCTGGCACAGAAAAAGCCTTTCTGTCAGGACATCAATGGCGTAGGAAGTGAGAGCAACAGTTTAAGGCCTGGAAAGATGGTTCCGTGGTTAAGAGCACTGACTGCCCTCCTGGAGAACCTGGGTTTCATTCCCAGCACCCACATGGTAACTCATAACAATCTGCAGCCTCAGTACTAGGGCAGTCAATGCCTTCTTCAGGCCTCTGTCAGCACTAGGCGCCAGGCGTGCACACGGTACACAGACTTTCATGCAGTCAAAACACCCGTGTACACAAATAAAAAACTTAAAAGACCAACAATCAATAAAGAGGACCTCATAAAGCTAAAATGCTTTGTACAGCGAAGGACACCATCATTCAAGTGAAGAGGCTGCTTACAGAATGGGGGAAAAATCGTTATCTCTGACAGAATATCTAAATATACAAACTCAAAAATTAAAATCAAGAAACAACTCCGTTTGAAAAAAACAGTGGCATGGAACTAAGCAGAGAGTTATCAAAAGGTAAAATACAAATGGCTGAGAAACGATTTCTTTAACGTTCAACATCCCAAGTCATCAGCAAGATGCAAATTAAAACTACTTTGAGATTACTCCAGTTTGAATAAATAAGATTAAAAAAAAAAAAAACCATGCTGCTGTGGGTGAGAGGCAGAGGAACATTTGTGATTGATGGGAGTGCAAACTTGTGCAGCCACTATGGAACTCAGTATAGAGATTCTCAAAGAAACTAAACTAGATCTACCACATGATCCAGCTATCCCACTCCTGGGCATATACCCCTAAAGACTCTATATTCTAATATAGTGATACTTGTTGATCCATGTACAATGTTGTTCTAGCCACAATAGCCAGGAAATGCAAACAGCTTGGTGTCCATCAGATAGTGAATGAATAACGAAATGTGGTATATTTTCAACGTGCAATATTATTCAGCAGTTAAGAAAAATAAAATCCACCCCCCCTGGCAATGGGCAGAGAGACACCTTGTTGGTGGTGTTATTCTCACATCTGGCAAGGGCAGAAATGGCAGTTCTTTGTTCATCCTAGCTTGATGCCTGGCTTGGTGACCAAAGGTGCCTTATGCCCAGGATTCATAAAATATCAAATCAAATCAAATCAAATCAAATCAAATCTAGGCAGCACAGCACAGGAGGAGGAAGACAGACAAAACCTGCCCTCCAATGCCAGCACAGACAGGCCATAGACACCCACTTGCCACCATGTCACACGCACAGATGGAGGATGCCACCCAGGGGCCCACCAGCCTGCAGTGGGAGTCATCACAACATGCAAGTAAGTGGTGGTCAGATAGGAGAGGCAGAAGTGAAGCATCTTGAGCATTTAGGAAGAGAGAAGGAACTGGAGACTCAAGGGTGGAGAAGAGTAACCTGTTGTGAATGGCCATTCCTGCCACATGGGATCATGGTGAGGTCCCAACCCACGCTGCCACTGAAGGCCACGTCTGAGTCCAAGGCAGCACAGCAGCACGGGTAGGTGTTGATGTCCTTGGCTCATATTACCACTAGAGAACATGGAGATATCCCTTGGTAGGGCAGCCACCAGGGACCACGTGAATGTTCGGGGGCTGTATATAACTGGTCTTGCCTCTCCGTGGATACAGTGCTCTAGAGAGCTGGCCCCATCTCTCACCAGCAGCAACACTTGGAAAGCAGCCCGTGCTCCCCAGGCAGCATACTGGAGCTGGTCCTGGTGGCAGAGGTGTGGGTAAGCTGGCCCCGAAGTGAGTGTGGGAGAGTTGACCCTGCCACTCATCTGCTGTGAGGTGGCACAGGCGCAGAGAAGATGCCCCCCCCCCCCCACCTCCTCCAGCAGTCAGGAAAGCTGCCAATAGGGTCGTGAGCTTGGGAGAGCTAGCCCTGCCCCTCACCAGCCGCTCTTGGGAGAGCTGAATAGCACAGTAGGGAGCAAATGGGATCCAGTGAGCCAGTCTGGAGGACAGAACTAGGGAGAGCCGGCCCTGCCACTTGCAGACTACAACAGTTCAAAGACCTTGACTGAGCAGCACAGTGGAGCTGTGGCAGGAGGCACAGGCGCAGGTGAACTGGCCCTGAGGGTGTAAAAGCAGGAGAGATGACCCTGTCTCTTCCTGGTGGCTGTATTGGGTAGCCTAGCCAGAGCAGCCCTGAAGAGCTCACCATGGTGGTGTGGAGAGGGAGAGCAGGCAGTCTGACCAGCTCAGATCCAGGGCTCTGAATTGGCCCACTCCAAAATCTATATCATCTGTGAACAGGTTGGGACTAACCAAAGGGCCAGTCATACTGATTCAAAGTTACAGAACCTCCATTACGCCATGGCAACAACAGGGAAACCAGGAGAAGTCTCGATGAGGATCCAACATTGATGCTGTCACAGAAGCCAGAGATCTTGAACCAAAACAATGACTCATTGCAATGAACATTTGCAAGTGAAATGTATGGAAAGCTAAAATAATGTCTGCCCTGGCAAAACTAGCACACTAGTGTAAACTTGGTGACACGGGAGTGACCAATCACTTTCTAATTGGATTTAAGTTCTACTCACCAAGACAACGGGTACCATTGTCAAGTCAATAATCTGCAGTTAGACAGGTCATAGGCTCTGGGGAAGAACATACTGCTATTATTCTACTAAGTGGACATAGCATCAAACCAACTCCTAATTACTCGCCATTATACCCATAGACAAATGTAGGTAATACATAGAAATTGATTTGCTTCATTTTCACAAAAAGTACACAAAGTTGGTAGGTTAGGAAGGGGGAAGAGAGAAGAAAGAAGCTGGAGGAAGTTTTATTATTATTATTGTTATTATTATTATTATTATTTCTGCAAGAACATCAAGCACTGTTAATAGGTGGGCCATCTCTCTAGCTCTACAGAGTATTAAAAAAGATGAATAAACACCTTTAAACAAAGACTTAATGATTGTTTTGAATCAACACTCAAGAACTGAGATCTGAAAGGAATTAGAATCGTATGAAAGTGAAAAGTTAAAGTACAAATGCTGCTTTCGTTCATTCCCTTCCGTGGTATTAGGGACAGAATCCAGGGCCCTACACACGCTGGCAAGAGCTTTTCACACTGACCTATAGCGTGTGCTGCATCTTCTTAATAGTATAAATCATTGAGACAAAATACAAGAAAGTTTTCAATATAGGTTTACTGGAAGGTGTTTTTAAGCTTGTGGAATTTTAGCTTTCAACCAGGAGACTCTTTAGCTCATTTTACATTATAATTCTCATGTTATAGTTACCCTCAAGCTATGAAAGACACAATTCCCTCAGGAAAAAAAATGAGTCAGATGTTTGAAAAATAATGTATATGGAATCTGGTGATTCTATGAAACACAACATAAAATTAAAATAAGTTAAAAAAAAAAAAAAGAGGCCCCTGACTTTTAGAAATGATGCCATTCCCTGCAAAGACTGATTGTCAGATCCTAGGAATGCTCCTGGGGGTGTCAGCAGATGTGGTTGGAAAAGGGTTATCCACCCCTCCTTACACTGCTGATGTTCTTGGCAGAGCTAGAATCTCATGCTCACCCATCTATCAAACATCTGGCAATAATCTGGCAAGTACATATTTGTATGCTCTTTGCAACTACCACGGTACAAGGATTACATTTAAACAGGGATTATAGAAAACACATGTACGTGCATAACGAACTACAGGAAAGGCTGCCCTGCCTCCAATTCAACAGAACACACCAAGTACTGCGGATGAAAGTTCTGGGCGAGCAGAGTCTAGTAACCTAGAGATGACACCTGACACATGAGAAAGTAAGGTGCGAGGCCAGGCACCCAGACTTTATAGATCCACAGATTACACCAAGAAGGCAACTGGCCATCACCTGTTCTCTAGGTAAAGTCTGGGGTTGGGAGCTATGGGTAGCAGCCATTCATACCCTTCTCTTCCCAGCTTCTACTGTGCCAAAGCGAAGACCCAGAGGCACAAGATAAAACTAAGATTTTTACCATTCTGGCAAAAAGTTTAAAATCTCGATGTAGGTGAATATTGATATTGGGGGACGGTGTATTACTGAAAAAACAAAATTCACTTGAACTGTGGGGAACCATGTTTTGCTACAACTGTGCTAAATAGACAGTTGAAGCTACCTAAGGAACACTGGTTCCCAGTGAACTTCCAGACATTATAGAAGTCTGCATTTTGTTGTAAAAACAAAAAATCAAGCAAAAACTCATACAAAAAACCAAAATCAACAGTGTGGACTGAGAAATACATTTTGATGAGATAATAAATGCATAATTCTTTTCAGGCTTTCAGGGAATATCTTATTGAAAAGGTGTTCTGTTGTGGTGATTGGTCATTTGGTTGGCTAGTTGGTTGGTTGGTTGGTTGGTTGGTCAGTCAGTCTGTTGGTGGTCACTTGGTTGGCTGGTTGGTTGGTTGGGTGGGTGGGTGGTTGGTTGGTTGGTCTGTCAGTCTGTTGGTGGTCACTTGGTTGGTTGGTTGGGTGGTTGGTCAGTCAGTCTGTTGGTGGTCACTTGGTTGGCTGGTTGGTTGGGTGGGTGGGTGGGTGGTTGGATTTTCAGATAGTTTTCTACTCTGTAGTCCATTCTAGCCTTGGAACTGTCCTGTCTGTAATACAGGCTGGGCTGGAACTTGTTATCCTCCTACCCCAGCCTCCCAAGCCCTGGGATTACAGGCATACAACATCCTGCTTAGCTGAAAGACAATTTATTAAATGGCACAGAATCAAAGAATGTAAAGGTTTTAGAAATTCATTCAACATCAAGAATAGAAGTGTAATTTATGCACAGAGCAACTTCAACCATCTTTTGTGTTGTTACAAACTAGTTCCATTCTGTGCTTTATAGGGAATGCTGCAAGCAGAAAGAATACAGTGCTACTTACTACTAAGTAGAGAAGTCAATAGGCAGTAGAACACTCTTAAGTTTCTTAATAATATCTGCAACAGAGATTGAGATATCCTGACCAACAAATTCTTTGGTGTATTCTTTACTCCTTCAAATACTGAATAACCCATTATTATAAATAATTATTACATTATATTTAATCATTTTAAAGTACATTAGATAAAGGAAAATGTTAGTAAAAATCTAACCTTATCAAGTGGTTAAGAGCAGATGAAACATGAAATACACCTCAGATACCTAAGTTCAGATCTTGCCTCTGCCACTTACTGAGGGACCTCACATGAGATACTTAACTTTAAACATCAGTTACTTTATCCACAAGATGGAGATAAAAATTATTCCAAAGAATCCTTCTAAGATGAATATAAGAAGTCTTACAACAGGCTGGACAAATATTAAGCACTCAATAATAGTTCCATACCATAGGAAGCTAACACATAGTGCCTCCGATTACACTGTTATAGTTAGACATTTAAAACAAGTAACTCTAAAGTAATAGCCCTACAAAATCTCACATATACTATATATAATTATCTACATGTTAATCTAAATAGTGAAATTAATTTTCAAATCTATTACAAATTCTCATAAATGCTCAATTTGTGAAGCTTGAATTTTATTTTGCAGTAACTATTCTTTGTTGCCTGAAAATTCTAGCCTGCATTACTACATACTAGAGCAGAATCACTTCTAAATTTGTATCCAAAGACAGCTTTCAAAAATGATTTGCACACACTTAAGAGTCTCCATAGAGCTCAGTTGTGAGATGTTTAAAGAAATATTTTAAGAAATCAAAGATTATGGCATCATATTGAATATAAAAAAATAAGTACTTATTAGAAGACAAAAGCTTTGATTCATTTCTCTTAATTAGAAGAATTAATGAGCTATGCATGTCTATATATGTGCACATAAAGGAAGGCAGAGTGTGAGGAGCCGCCCTCACATTCTCCATTACAAGATGGCGCTGACATCCTGTGTTCTAAGTAGTAAACAAATAATCTGCGCATGTGCCGGGGTAGTTTTCCACTCCATGTGCTCTGCCTTCCCCTTGACGACAACTCGGCCGATGGGCTGCAGCCAATCAGGGAGCGACACGCCCGAGGCGGAGGATAATTCTCCATAAAAGGGACGGGGTTTTTACCATTCGCGCTCTTCCTTCTGAAGAAGTAAGCAATAAAGCCTTTTGCCGCAGAAGATTCCGGTTGTCCTGAGTGTGTTCTTGCCGGTGGGGACAAAAGCTCGGGATAGCAGAGGAAATATGCAAATGTGGGGAGAGGACCTTCATGGTGCCAACAAATGGAGAATGCGTTAAGCTACTAGAAGTGATGTGGGCTTCCTAATTCTTAACCCTGTACTGTTCATAAAGCGTTCATTCCCCCTCTCTATTTCCTAGGTAACAAAGGCCCCTAGATTTTCTCTCTCCCACTGTTAGAGCTGAATTTAAGTCAACTCTTTTTCGAAAGACTTACTCATATAAAAATGTTCTGACTTTGAAACTCAAGAGTATTAACTGAAATCTCCTGATCTTTCTGTAACAGTGATTTGCTATAGGCCATTGTTCTAGTTTTTAATTTATTTTAAAATGGTAAATGTAGATAAAATGATTAAAATTAGCAGTTAATTTTGATAGTAAATTTAGAAAATGAGGAAAAATGCATATCCTACAGCTGAAATAGAATCAGTCAAAATATCATTATATTTCTTTCAAGTTCTTTACATGTGCAACCTCACACACACACAAACACAGTTATCATATGTAAGATCAGACCATATGTACTGTGTAACATTGTATCCACTTTTCTCTTAATACTGAACCAGTCTTCCTCACACCATTTTTAATTTTAAAAACTGTATTTAAAGGTTTAACTCTCTCCTTCCATTCTAAACATTCTGGTATATTTTTTCACTATAATAAATACTTAAAACTAAAAATAAAAATGCAGAAGAAATTAAGGAGGGAAAACTGGGGTAAGAAGAACCAAGACTAGTTGTCCTTGCAATCATGTCCTGAGATGCCTACACGGGACGAGAAAATTCCTCAGCATTGGCAGCTGCTCTGTTTCTGTAAGTAAGTTGAAGGGCTGCCATCTCTCGCTGGTGGCAGGTGTCTACAGACAACAGCAAGTGGACTCTGATGGAGTCTAGAATGTGGTAACAGCAGCTTCCTGTGAAAAAAAGCTACAAGAAGCCAACTCTGCTCCCACATAGGGAATAGCTTGCTCAGACCCTGTTTTGCTTTAAGAATATAGCTACATATATAGCTGTTATCATATGATTGTCTAAAGTATACAAACTGAGTGGATTAAAAACTAAAAGAAAGAAAACAATGTGTCAAAAAGACAGAAGGAAAGCTGTCAAATAGCTTTGCAGAAAGTTCCCGTGCTGGGGACGAGGCTCAGTGGTAGAGTGCTTACACTAGGCCCTGGGTTGAACCTCCAGTATTGAAAGGGCAAAAGCAAAACAGAAAAAGACCTGGATAAGATAAAATTAATTGTATGATTTCATTACAGAAGCAGAAGATTCCTGGGGGCGGGGGGGGGGGGGGGAGAACTGGAAACAACTAAAGAGTAAACTGGAACGGAAGGAGTAGAAATGTAATATTCACAACCACATGAACTCTGCTTCCTCACAGTATTCTAAATTTCAGAACTTAAGTGACATATTTTAAGGTGTTCTTCCATTCAAAAGTAACCACCAATAAAGCCATCATGAGTCCAAAAGCACACTGAACACACTTTTACATTAATTTTACCACTTAGTACAACATGGTTTCTTTTGTGCCTAGCAGAGTGGCTTCATCCATGAGGATTAACCTCTCACTGTGTGAAGGAAGATCCATCCAGTTTTACCTAAGTCTAAACACACTATGATGCTGAGCAATCTGCATTCTCCCTGGCACCATGGCCTCCGACTCCTGCTCCTCTTAGGAAATTAAATGAGATTGATCTTCTGGTCCCGGAACAATGTGTGCACACATATATAAACTGCATTTCCAGAGGCTTCTGGACTCCTTAAATCCCAGAAGGAAGGGGGAATTACAGAGAGATGGTAAAGTGGCAGAGTCATGGAGCAATTAGGGCAGGATGGGAACACAGCAAGAACTGTACCATTCTGGGCACGCTGGCCTGGCTTTTAAGTCTGATATGTGAGTACTAAGGGAGGCCCTCTCACTGTCCACAGTGTCTCTCAATGAAAGAACCCTCTGAGAAGTCACTGAGTTCCTCACATCATTCTGATGTACAGTGTGGAATCAAAAGGCCAACTTGGTCTCCTGTCTGTCCAATGCACATTTCAATTTCATTTAACCACTTACGTGAAGTTACTGTTTTTACCTCAGAACTTATGGTTGAACCAGGCTATTAGACAAAACACAGGCACCATGAGCTCCTGAGACCAGAGTTTCAGTCTCTTCTCTGTCACCCATGCCTGGCTGATAGGTAGCATTCATTAAAGGGAAAATGAATGACTAAATGCACAGGCTAGGACAGAAGTTCTACAGATGGCAGAACCTGTATGCAGCATTATATTACCACAAATGAGTCTTTATTATCACTAAATATTCTTTCAGTCAATTACAGGAATATGTAATAAAAAAAAACTGGTAAAACGTCTTTGAGCTGTGTCTTAAAACTTACCCCTAAAACATAAAATAGCTTTATATTAATCTGTTATCAGAGCAATAAATAGCAATCTTTATTAGTGGACAAGTGGATCTTATTGGAGACCAAGCTTGTGCTGGAAATAAATTATGAACTGCTTATTGTATAAATTACAACTATTTCCAAAAACACTAAACTTCACAAATTTCACAACTGGAACTTAAATGCATTTTCAAATTTTCTTTTTTGCAATAATTGCACGGAAGATGGAGACTAAAGCACTATTCCATATACTAAAGGTAATTGCTGCATCTACTGCTCATGTCAGGTTGATGTATGACTATGAAACAAAGGTCAACCTTCTGCACTCATACATTATCAAATTTGAAAGCACAGTATTTGATTCTGACCAACCTTTAAACTGCCCACAATATGTGTAAAAAAAGAGATGGAGTTTTACCTTGGTTTAAAAAAGAAAAAAATGAATCCATGTTTTGGAAGCAGAGGGGCCAAGAGGTCAGGGGCAAGGTTAGATGTCAACACCATGAATCTCACAGTGTCTTAGCTTATCAACAAGGTCTAGTACAATGATTACAAGCAAAAATTGCTATACTAATGAAGACAAAGATCTAAAAAATTAAATAGTCCAGGCCCTCTGACAGAGGGCAGTACTTGGTGGGCAATAAGGCAAAATTAAGGACATAAATCACTCTTTAGAGCTTATAAAACCCCACAGTGCACAAATGGTCTGCATGCCTTGGGGACGGACTGTTGAGGACAGAAGTGGCAGCTGCCATACCTCTCACTACTCGAGGGGATCACAGCAGCCTGAAACTGAGCTTGCTGACCAGAAGACAAGCCATCACTTCTGCTCCTCTCCCAACCACACACACTTCGATCCTGCTGACATTCAATTTAGTAGTCATGTGGCATATTGGATTCAAAGCTAGTGTTTGTTGGGTAGATAAATTGGTTTTATCAACCTACTGAAACCTAAACAGCTTCTGCTGTCTCCATCAGTGGCCAGCAGGAGGGGAGAACAGAGAATCTTGGCTTTCAGTAGTCTAACTTCACTGTCCAGATGTGGTTTGTTATTACATTATTTATCTGGGGTGGGGGCACATGTATGAAGTCCATGTGTGGAGGTCAGAGGACAGCGTTCTAAAGTCAGTTCTTTCCTTCTACCATGTGAGTCCTTGGAGCTGAACTCGAGTAGTCAGGCTTGGCAGCAATTGGCTTTGTCCACTGAGCACCCTGCCTGGCTGCTGTTCTGAAATAAGCTGTACTACAGGAGATTACCATATTTAAGGGGAGAAAGGTTTCATAAACAATCAAAGGGAATTCAGATCTTCAAAAACCAAAAGGAAAATGTTCTGAAAAGGAACAGCAAGAACCCATACACAATATTCAATCAAAATAGGTCTCAAGAATATTGATTTTATTCCAGTTTATATTCAATTTCAATTACAGGACTCAAAGTATTCTATTCTGAAAATCCATACACTGCATACACTGTAGCTATGTGAACACATAGTTGAGAATAATTTTATTCCAAGTATATTTGATTTCTTTTGAAAGATTGTTTCTATAAAGCAAACCATTGCAACTTTTTAAAAGACGCTCTCCTTTATTAGGTGAGCAAAGCCTTTGGAATTCTTGCTAATAGACAGTAAAACATGAATAGCCAGTTTCAGTTTTGGAAACAGCTTATAGTTCATAAAATACACACCAAATGTCTTAATAAAAGCACGGGACCCATTTCCATTTGCTCTGTTTTGCGTTGAGGCAAGAACCCAACTTTAAAGTCTATATGCTAACCTATATATTGAAAAAGGAAATAGTCTTAGATTATCTTGCATAAAAGTGTGTGTGTGTATCTAGGCCCCACTAGACGCAGATGTCAAAAAGTAGAAATGTAAGTAAGCTCTAAGCATCAGTCATAGCATCAGATGGGTTAGAGGCAGGTAAGTGAAAATCAGTACAGAGCCAGTACTCTGAGGCAGGCTGATCTCTGTGAGTTTAAGGCCAGCGTGGTCTACACAGCAATCCAAGGTCAGCAAGGAATACATAGTGAAACTCTGTGTGTGTGTGTGTGTGTGTGTGTGTGTGTGTAGTGTACTATGTATACTCTTAGACTGATATCTTTACATATCTCATAAGAAGCAGGAAAAGGATTGTTGAACTCAAATGATCTTACACAAAATTCTTAAACCCAACCCAAGTATCAGGCTCTTCTGAGCACTGCCGACTCTCCCACCTCATCACGTGTGTTTAGGTCATCTCCAGCTTAGTTCACTCATATTATTGAGGCTCCCCTGTTTCAGGCACCAAGAGAACAAAAACAATATATTCTAGCCCTCAATTACTGTTCCCTCTCTAGTCCCAAATCCATCATTCATAGGAGCTTCACACAGAAACAGCACACCAACCTCGTGTGTTAGTTAGCAAAGGCAAGTCCACCACTAAGTAACTGGAATCCAGCTTTCTGATTATTTATGTAATATGTCTGTGCCAAGTACTGGTTTACTTTGGTTTGAGATCAAGAAGGATATAACTAAGAAACATAGTCTGTGTTCAATATTCCATGAGAACTGAGAAGCAGACCTAATAAGCAACCAGGGTTCTCCCATACAAATGACATGTGAGATACCATCCAACCATGAGAAACTGAAGGGCTTTAGCCTAACTCCATAAGCTAGCAAAGGAGAGCACACAGATAGTAAAGAAAGCAATCATAGTCACCATGTTTAAATCCTATTTGCAGCTCTATAAACCAGCTTTAGGAAATGAATTCCATCTACATGTGGCACTTGTCTCCCTGAAGTCACTGGAAGAACTCTAATAGTGTGATTGTACCTAGAGTACAAGCCTGACCAACAAGCGGCATTGTGTGCACCAATCCTGCCTGCAACACCGGGCAAAGCAGACTAAGAAATTTATTTCCATGAAAATAAAATTTCTCAGTTTTCCTAAAGCAAATGGCAGGGATCTGGTAAAAGCCTCAAGTAGCTAAAAACTTGGCCTCTTTTCACAGAATTCTGGACTGAGGGAAGTTTTTAAGAACACTTTTTAATCTTCTCAGAATACTTCCAACATTTATCAGTTTTGATGCCAAGGGAAAAAGGCAGGGATGGCCAGCATGCTCTAGAATCCACCTGTCACCACCCCTTAGTAATGGGGTGACAGCAGCAGGCAACCAACCATGCCATGCGTTTACGCAGGTGCTGCAGACACAAACTCAGGCCCTCCTGCTTACACAATTTTCTCAGCTCCACTTCACCAATATTAAACAGCATTTTATTTTTACATTGATTTCATTTGTGTGTGTGGGGGGGGTGGGGGGAGCACAAATGTGCCACAGCAGGCACACAAAGGTCAGAAGACAACGTGAGGGAGTTGGTTCTCATCTTCCACTGTGTGGCTCTCAGCAATCAAACTTAGCTCATTAGACCTGGCAGCAGGTACCTTTACCTGCTGGGCCGTCTCTTGGGCCCTAAAGAAGGTTAAAGGTAGTAGTTTGAAAAAAAGTAGAAAATGACAATTAGTTTAAATAAGCTGAGACAAATTAATTGCCTAAAGACTGATGCAATTCAATAAGGTTTTAATTCTGCACTCATTTTAGTTTTCATTGTTTCAAAGACACAATTTTTCCATATTTATAATTGTTTGTCTAACTTCAGAATATTTTTATCTGATGGCCAATAGTACTAAAACACTTAGAAATTTAATAAACTTGAAATAAGTCAAATTATAAATGGTTTTAATTCATAACCATTTCTACACTGATTCATCATTACTTGGAACTGTATCTAATGTCATCTACAATTTTTATACCACATAGAAACATTTTTTCTGCTAACTTCCTAGAGAAGTTCCATTGCCCACAACCACTCAAAACAGCTGTTCTCCTCAGTCTACCCTTAAGTGACACATACAAAAAGCTAACATGGTATATGGTAGGTAATTAAGGTAGGTACTGTCAGTTAGAAATTAACCTGTTAACGAAATCATGAACGTATTAATATTGAAACAGTGAAAATTCATGGTACAATATAAATAGTCCTTCATTAAATCTGACTTGGCTCAGATGCCAAGTATCCCTGACCTAAAACTGACAATCATTTAACATTCTGGAACTCAGCATATATTATCTTAATGACAATCATTACATAATTAAAAGCAATCTCTCCTCCCCCCACCCATCTACCTCTCTCTCCCTACACACACACACACACACACACACACACACACACACGTAACACATTCAGTTACAGACTTGATTCTACTGTGAAGATGTATATGTACAATGAGTACATGGTGAAAAACTCATAGTTTATAATAAATAATAACATTTCCAACCTTGGGTTCCAAGCGGTGCTACTCCAATTCAGCAGCTATATATTTATTGATTACATAAGCTATTTATTACATAAACGAGGTATTTCAGGAGGAAGAGCTTGAGAAATGTAGGCAACTAGGAGAAACTTTGCATATATGCAGCACTGAAAACAATAACCTATGTATACTGAAAGGACGTAAGCAGTGGAGGGGAGGGAGCAGCGACAGTAGTTGTAATGCAAAAAAGTTGCTGTGAGAGCCAACTGGAAAGACAACTGCTCCGGACTTTATCAGTCAATACAGTAATTCAGATGTCCTCTCTCAAACACAGAAAGACTGAAGACAGCCACAAAGGTCTGAGGACCCACTGCACAGAATGGATAGGAAAGCAGCATGATCGCAGACAGAGTTTAAAAGGTAGCTTTCATCCCGTGAGGTGACAGAGGCAGGAATTAGAAGGTAATACAATGATGATTAACAGTAAGGCCTTGGGAGTGGAAGAAACAGTTCAGCTCAGAGCAGGGCTTAGCATGTATGAGGCTGTGGCTTCAATGCCAACGGCATCACAAGTGATCTGCTTACAGTCAGATCTCAGACGTTTCCACACACCAATAGAGACCTCTAGGAAGGCTGCTTAGTCTTTCTACATCCTGTTTCTTTCCCATACTCAAGATACAAAATCTCCACAGGACTGTTCCCCCCAAAAACAAAATTGTGTGTAAGCACACATACATACAGCAGGTAGCATTTGTTTGGTGGAACAATGCAGATTTATCATTAATATAATTCAAAAGAAATAGAAAAATAATATAAGTGTAAAATGTTTAGAGGAGAGCAAGGCACAGCAACTCATAGAATGATTCCAGCACCTAGGAATCTGAGGCCTCAAGTCACAAAGCCAAGCCAGGCTGGGCTATATTGCAATATTCTACTGGGGATGTGGGGGAAGAAACTGGGAATGAATACTTTAAAGTCAGAGGGAAAGAGGGAATATATTTTAAATTCTGGTTTTAATACTGATGGTATTTGGTGAAATGACACACAAGTTTGAATAAGTAGGGGTTTTTGTTTTTTGTTTTGTTTTGTTTTTTAAAGAAATACTGACTTCACTATGCCATGGCAGTAGGTGCGTAAATACATAGCTACGAAGGCAAAGAAACAGACCACACTAAGCTCTGACATTCATAGACAGACAGTAACTATTAAGTCCCTGGGCTTGAGAATGAATGCACAGAATAAGAACTGACAATAGCTGGAAGCCAGAGAGCATCAACATTTAAAGATGGCAGAGGAAGTCTTCAAAGGATGCTGAAAACAAGAAGCCAGGGAAGGTAACAGCAGTGCACATGCAGAACCTAAAGGATAAAGGTGTCTCAGAAAAAGAACACTCAGCCAAGTCAATCTGCCAAGCAAGCGCATGAGTTAAGCACTGAGCAGTCCCTGGATCTGGTACGTTATCCACATGAAAAATGAGCAGGCACTCCACATACAGACAGAAGAAAAGCAAATTGTGAAGACAGTTGAGGGAAAACAAGATACCCTGCAGTAAGAATTCAGAGCAAAGACAAAGTGACCTGATACAGGACTAAAAGGGTTAGCTTCAGACAGAGAGAAGAGGAGGCTCTCTCTGTCAGAGAAAAATGAAGCTGACATTGAGGCAGAAAAGGCAAAGCATAGCCACAGAACTGAGCGAGAGTCCTATAGCTACAGTAGAAAGGTGTGGGTAGGAAAGACAGAGAGAGAAGCTAAGCCCTGTCTTCAGGCCACACTGAGGACACAGTGAGAGGGACATTAAACAATGACATGCTGAGCATTTGTGAACAGGGAAGTTCTCCCTCATTTACACTAATCTTAATAATCAGAAATGTGGAGTCTCATTCACTTCAGACATTGTCTACTATATCAGAATAATATTTTGTTTTAAAATACACCAACAATTACCCACCTGTTGTGTTAATTTTACTAAGCTCCTTTTAAGATTTGGATTTTTATTTTTAACTATGTGTATCTGTGGGGAAGAGAGTACACATTAGGCTAGTGTCCTAGGAGGCCAGGGAGAAGCCATCAATTCTGCTGGATCTAGAGCTACAGGAGGGAGCAAGCCACCCAAGCTGGGAGCTGAAAAGCACACTCTGGCATTCTGTAAGAGCAGTTCCCATTCTTAACACTGAGACACCTCTCTAGCTCCCCCTTTATATTCCTTTTGGGGGATGTTTTTATAATATCTTCTTGGTTTCTTCATTAAATCCCATTTCTCTGAGGTACTCATTTTTGAGCAGTGCATATCAGATGTTTTAACAAGACTTAATATGGTGCTACTAACACACACACAAACACACACACACACACCCCTTGTAAAATTTACAAACAAAAAAAGGTTATATGAAGCTGGAAAAATGGCGTAGTGACTAAGCCAAGTTTGATCCCTAGCACCCACGTGGCAGCTCACAGCCATCTGTAACTATCATTTCAAATGACCCAGGTATCTGACCTCTACAGATACCTGTCAAGACATGTTGGACACAGACATTTATGCAAGTCAAACATTTATACTCATAAAATAAAAATAAACACATCTTTTTATAAAAAGATTATATTCTAGTTTCAGTTCTCCATTTCTTTAATCTATCATTGACACGTGCATATGACATTAATGCAGAAAATTTCTGTTCAGAACAAATAAATTGAATGCTCATAGTTTTCTTTAATTTCATTATCTACCAAAGAAAGGATCTACGGTCCTTCCATATTTCACAAGGGTTTCAATAATACCAATAAATTCTACCATGTAACCTAATACCTATTAATTAATTATCTAGCAAGAAAGCTAGGCACATCATATAACTTATTTTTAACTTCCCAGTACCTATGGAAAACATATTATTCTTTTCATTTTACAGCTTAAATAAATGCAGAGAGGTTAGGTGAAATGCCCACGATTGCAAAGCTGACATTCAAGTCCAGTTCCACATGCTTCAATTACAGGCACTACACTAAAATGCCTCAGAATATTAACAAACTGGGTTCTTTTATATATGTCAGATGAGGTATTACTCATAAATATAAACTTTTAAATGATAATAAGTATATTTAAACATTTGATAGCTAAAGGATTAGCCAGAAACACTATCGTAACATGTCTCCCCTATGATGTAAATTCACTTCAGTTGTTTCAACATAAGACACATAAAAGGAAACTAGAACAAATAATCATATTGTGTTTAAGAATAACTAGTCTACATCAAAAATCTTCCCACCTGATACTTGGTATACATACTCAGTCTAGTGAGTTTCATTAAATTTAACTGTCTTATCTTTAAAAATGCATTTATTTGTCTCTCAAAGTTAAAAACTACCTATGCCATAATATGTTTCAAAATCAGAAAAAATTTAACTTCTGATTAGAAACACTAAACCTCTTATGTCACTGATTTTGAAAGTCTAAATGAAAAGAAAAACATCATAATTTGCTATATAGTTTTCATACAGTGAGTTTTCCCTACCAAGGTATTTTTCAGATAGCCAAGTCATCCATCAACATACTATGTGAGGAAGTCTAGATATTTAACAAAGAAAAACGCTGCCAGGTCATCTTTATTTTCCTTAACAAAACACACACACACACACAAAAACCATTTATATATCATCATTATATTACAAATATAAATAATACCAAGAATTCAAGTACAGTCAAGTGCAGATGTATTTCCTATTACTATGTAAACATTAACTATATACATTATGTGCCTTTGGCCCAGTTGTAAAATAAAAGACATCAAGAGAAATACTGCACTTGACTGTTTAGTTGCATTCTTACTGAGAATTCGTACCAATGCGTATGTAATTAAGGTTACAGCTTTCAGCATTACTTGGTGTAAACACCTAAACAGATATTTCCTTCCCACTGGCAAATATCTCCAAAGTTAAAATTTAATGATGAAGTATTCAAAATCTTAATTATGTTTCAACCCTTAAATACTATGGAAGAAATTATTCCTAGCCAAATTTGTTCCTATGTCAAAGTGGGTATTATTTACAAGTTATACATGTAAAAAACATTTTTTTAACTTTAGAATGCACAGCTATGCCTCTGCATATTAACTGATACCACGTGCTTTTACTGTCAATACCTAGTGGTAGTACTTGGATACACTGAACTTGCTGGGCAATCTGAATATGAATAATATTAAGCGTATATCTAGAAGGCAAATTTTTCTTGAGTACCACAAAAAAAAAAAAAAAAGCAGTAACTAACATCAACAAGACTACAAATATCCAGTTGAAGGCACATGGAAGTATTTACTACTTTGTCACCAAAGATTCTTCACTTGGTTCAAGATTAGGAACAGAATCAGCTCTGAGAACAGGTGACTTGGCTTCGTTTGTTGAGGTTTCCTCGTTCTCAGTCTCTTCTTGGTTCTCTGCTGGCTCCTCTGGACCAGATGTTTTTTCAATCACTTGGCTTGTCTGCTCTGTAACTGGTATTTTGTCATCTCTCTGCTCAGTACTATTATCAAGAACATCTTGTTCTTCTAAAGAGTCTGAAAAGAGAAAAAGACATAAGATTTCAGGGATATCTAAATGTCAAAACTGCTAAATAAGACAAGCCAAAGATAAACATACAAACATACTAAGAAACGACAGAATGGTCTAACATTACCTTTTAATTTTCACTCTATTGCATAGCACTTAGAGAATTAGTATAACTAAATAACTGAAGGAAATAAACCCATACTTTAATAATTTCATACACAATGAGTTTGGCCTGTGTGCCCAGGGCACTTCTTGATTGATGTGGACAGTGCCACCTTTGCTCAAGTGAACTTGGGTTGTATAAAAAAAGCAAGTTGAGCAAGTCATGGGAAGCAAGGCAGTAAGCAGCACTCCTCGGTGGCCTCTGCCTCAGCTCCTGCCTCCAACCTCTTGCCTTGAGCTCCTGCCCCACGCCCCTCAATGATGGACTGACCGACCCTTTCTTCCAGGGCTTGGGTGTCTATCACAGCAATAGAGGAACCTAACTAGAACAACAAGGAAGAGTCTAAAAACAAAGCAAACATACAGTCACCCAGGCTACTGAGCAGAAAATCATTTTTCTTACACCTAAGCAAAACTGTAAGCAATGTATAAATGTATGCTTTTGTGTATATGCATATAGTACTAATAGATAAGTATGCACGTATGTAGTGTGTATGTGTAATCTTATATACATCTCTATTATTCAGGGAAGAAAGAAGTCAAAATCCACATTTTCTATTTGTATGTCTTAAGGGTTCCTTGTTTAAACGTAGGACTTAGATCAGGCTGCATCCTTTAGTACTAAGACAAAGAAAAGGGCTTTCTTCCTTCTCTCTATAAACAGAAAGTTGTGTTCTTAGTCCCTGCCTGAAAATCTACTCCCTTTAAATTCTATTTTTGAGTTTTAACTTAAATCACTTAATAATTTAATAACAAATTTACTAATTAAACTTTAATTCTTTGTATTTTAAAAAATGAGACAGAAGAAGGGAGTGATAAAAGCAGAGATGCTTTGAGTCTCCTAATTTCCAAGTCAAAGATAAAAATTTAGCTTTAAAGTATTTTTTCATAGTAAATCTAATATTCTTGCTAGCAGAAAAATAATTAAAGCACATGATCTTATCAAGGGCACAATTTCCTCATAAATGCTCTTTATGGATAAACTTTAAGTGCTACTGATACAAACAAAACAAAACAAAGCAAATCCTGGGGAAGGCCAGCCTGCATAAGAAAAGAGTCTAGTTAAATGCCTGTAACATGGCCAAAATTTCACAAAGTAAATAGTTTTGCAAAGAAACTATGCACATTATGCACAGAGTAGTACAGAAGTATTAGAAATCCATGCCTTTAGCATACTAGTTTAATAAACACAAATACTGCTTTTGTCAGAACTTATAAAATATTTTAGAAGTAGTATCTCCTTACACAGATATCCTGGACCCCCATCTACAGGATTAGTTACAACTCCTTTCTTCTTTTACAGAATAAAAGCCTGAGATTTCAGTTAGGGGCAGCTACATAATGATTTCTTACTGTATGACAACCCAAGTAGCTGATCACAAAAAGCAGTGTGGAGTGGTCATAAATCATACGGTGACACACAAGCATAGGAACCCTACCTTGTTATAATACAGAACCTAAATGCCATTGCTGCACTACTTGAAATCACAACTGAAACCCAAAGAAGAAAAGTATTAAGTCACTCAAGTTTTGTTAAATGAGCAGGAAAGAGAGGAAAAGAGAAAGGACAAATGAAACTGTGAATATATACAAACCATTGCTGCTATAAAAGCCAACAAGTTCTTCTGCGGGAATCCTAGAAACTGCCAACCATTTGTAATACAAGTCTCATAGAACTTATTCACAGAATTTTAAAAGTCATGATTTTCCACAACTCTTCTGGCTTAAAGCAATACTTACTTGGCAAGAACTTTGCAATTTGCTTAGTAAAGCCTTCTGAAACCAACTTATTAAGTCATATAAAGTGGAAAAAACAAAACAAAACAAAACCTAATAACATAGGACACAACTCAAAAACACCAAGTTTAAGTGAACATAGGAACAAACCACTGGCCAGATTCTAAGAGAATGACACAATAGCAAAGGGATCATGGTTCAAAGTTTATTATATTAAACTGTATTAACTTCAAAACTTTACCAAGTCAAGAACAATTTTAAAATTCTAGGTTTGTATAAAAAAGCTAATATAAAAAAATGGAACCACACTACTAAAAATTTCAAACATCTACAATACATAAATTCGAAGAAACACAGTATATCTCAATTGTTAGAAAACATGACATTTTCCTATATTTCAGACATGACAGTCAAAATTATATATTCAGAAAATATATAGAAAAGTAGACACTTAATGAAACAATGACTGGGGCTTGAAAAAAAACTGATGTGGCTATTTATTTACACAGACTTTTCTTCCCTTGGGTTGATCTGTAGAAAAACAATCTTGATGGGAACAACACACACACACACAAACATACACACACTGGCACGTGACATGCCTATGACACAATCATAGGATTTTATGCTTACAGGAAACCATACAAACAAGTTCTAAATGATCAAGTACATAGTATTAACAGATCTGTAACAATTTCACAACTAAAGATTAGAGCATTATAACAAGACCATGTATTAACCATGTACTACCCCAAAATACTTATTTCAATTTAAAATAGTTTTGAAATATAAAATATGCTTTAAAAGATGTTAGTATTTGACCAGAAGATACCAAAAGACTAAGACTTAAAATAATAACCTCAATAACCTAATTATATATGCAAGAAAAATAATTCAAATCAGGTTTAGCTTCTATAATACAAAAACAAACAAACAACAAACAGAATACCAATAACGTGATAAAACAAAAACAATACAACACTCTGTTTCATTACCCACTCCTATCCACTAACTTCCACTCCAATATTACTGAGAGAACAGTGTTCTTCCACCAAATAATAGTGATTGGTAACTGGCTATTCAGACTAAGCCTCAGCTCAGCTAGACAATTTAAACTCAAAACTGAATGTAACTATAATAAATACTATTGCTTCACCTATAAACACACATGTGCAAAAATATATAAGATCTTTACCTAAGTTTTAGATTTTTATCCCAGCTCCTAAAAAAAATTACAATTTCAGTCTTCAAGTTCATAGGTTGTAAAGATGACATTTTTCACAAGATTTGTCAATATATTTATGGAACGAATTTTACCTCAACTCATAACAATGACTCAGTTAATTATCCCACTAAATGATAACCAGTTTTTAAATATACATTAGTTTATACACACACACACACACACACACATACTAAAATTCAAAACACAGAGTACTATTTAGCCATTTAGCATTGATTAAAAATTCAATTAAACAAAGAGTTTCATTTAATGTCAATGAAATGATTCCTAATGATATTCTGTTATAGAATCAGTGTCTAGCCCAATCGTCATCAGAGAGGCTTCCTCCAGCATCTGATCGGAACAGATCCAGAGACCCACAGCCAAACATTAGGCAAGGCTTGGGGTAACACTAGAGAAGATGGGAGAGGGGCCCAGAATACCAGGAGAACATGGCCCACAGAATCAACTAAGCAGGACTCAAAAGAGTTCACACAGACTGAAGCAGTAACCACAGAGCTTGCATGTGTTTGTATGCAAGGCCCTCTGCTTACATGCTGTGGTTGTTTAGCTTGGGGGTCTTGATGGACTCCTAACAATGAGAGTGAGGGTGTCTCTGACTCTTTTGTCTGCTCTTGAGACCTTTTTTCCTGGATGGGTTGCCTCATCCAGCCTTGATATGAAGGTATATACCTAGTCTTACTACAACTTGCTATGCTATGTTCAATCATTATCATTGTGAGGCCTGCTCTTTTCTAGAGGGAGTCGGAGGAGGAGGAGCAGTGGGTGTGGGGAGAACTGAGGCGCTGAGGGACTGGGAGGTTGTGGTCATGATATACTATATGACAGAAGAATAAATTAAAACAAAAAGGTTCATTGCAAAGCAATGAATAACCTAAAACTAAACATCATCTGAAAATGTTTAAAAAATGAGTCAAAAGATAAAATTATATCTGTCTAAAACAAACTACAACAATATACTATTCAGAAAGTTCAACATAAAGATTGAAGCTTTGGTGAGGAGACTAATATATAAACAGGAGCCAATGAAATCTTCATTATCAAACAGTACAATTTCCTAGAGCATAAGATAAATACTGAAAACAGAATTCTTATTCATCCAATATAACCTAATAGTAACAGTATTTTGCATATAAGAAAAAAACAGATATCAGATTATCAGGCAAATATTATATTAGCCTACTTAACAATTTCTGCCAATCCTGAATAGATGCCATGAATTTTCATATTATCCTATGGATATAAGCTAATTTTAACTAACGCAATTACATGAGCTCCAAACAAACACAACTGAGAAATGGAAACAATATTGTTTCAAACATAGCAAAAAAGAATCACTAAACTTATGCAAGAATGCATACCTCCTTGCTCTGATTACAGCTATGAATAGGATGTTATTCATTTGAATAGCATAGTATTTTGGAAAGCATTTTATTTATCATCATTATTAATAGTGTGGGGAGGTGCACGTGACACAGCATGCCTGTAAAAGCCAGAGGCCAACACTGTGGAGCCTCTTTCTGCCTTTCTGTAGACTCACAGGATTCACACTCAGGTTATCCAACTTTCATGACAAGTACTTTTACTCACTAGGTCATCTTGCTGACCCCAGTTTTGAGGGGGAGGAAAAAAAAATCAATCAACCATTTTAATGTCAGTTAGCAGAGTTAATTTTTATGTATTTATGAATTATGTATTATATGTTATCATTTAATCATAAAAGGAAATAAAGAATTTAAAAGAAAGCAAGTCCTTTTGGTATGCCATACCTAGTACAGTTTTAGATAAAGCAATTAATTTCCCTAGTTTCTTGTGTTTCTGTTATCTGTTATCAAAGTATCTGGATGTACAATTCTAGAATTTTTAAAAAATTCAAGGATTAACAGTAATTTTTTCTAAATCTCTGGTAAAAACTTGTTAAGATTCCACATGCTGTTCTAAAATGTGATTCAGAAATTTTAAAAACCTTATCCTAAATGCAAATTCTTTATCAGAATCCAGACCAAACTTAACTGCAAAGACACATGGCATAGACTGGAAAGAGAAAGTCTTAGTTCTAGATTGTTTATATAAATGTTTGCTGATATCTGTTGAAAGAAAATTTCAGAAGGAAGTTATCTTTTCAGAGTATCTGTAAATCCAATAACAATCTGTACAGTTTCTGCTATCAAGAAGCTATTGCAATATGTTTAAAGATACAAAACGAAAACAGAATTGTCGGTCCAGTTCTCAATCTTCTACAACACTGATGAGTTTAGAGATAAAAATTTTAATCTCCCAGCTACATTGGCTATGAGCACAAAATAGATGACTGAAAATACACTGCCTTATTTAATAGCTCAATTTAACTACATGGTGTAACACCAGTGTGAAAATAAATGCAGCTCCCTTGTTCATCAGAAATACTCGGCATTTACTATAGGATCCAGCTTTAGACTGATACTGTATCATAGTGTAATAGGAGACTTGGAGAAAAGTTTCTGTCTTCTGAAGAACCAAAAAGAAAAAAGATGGCCAGCCACTCTGATGAATCCAAAGAGAAGTATGAAAAAATTACTACTGTAAAAACGTCTTTAATAAAAAAGAATCACTGCTTCAGCTTTCAGTACTGTGGAGTCATCAGACCCTGATTCAAGTTTGTCTTCACCTATTAACATTACCTTACTGGGGTTCACTTTGAGCCAGTTAGACTTCACTCCGGAGATTTCAGATAGAAAATGAGACATCTGAGGTATTGTTCCTCCTAGATTAGATAAGAAGGAAAGGTATAGCTGTATGTTGTTTGCTAACTATCCATCTTGATCTTAGTAGAAGAAATAAAAAATAGGACCCATTATCAAGATTTATATTTTGTTGGCTTTTTTTTCCTCTTTGAAAAAAAAAAATCAAACCAAAAATACTATTGGTTTTTAAGCATTAACTTTAGCTTTCATAAGCAAGGTTACTCATGGAACGGACTTCAGTTTTTCCTTTAGGCATCTTCAGTATAAAATCCTTTATTCTCAATTCCAAGAGGCCGCAATGCCAAGGCAGCTGGTTTGCATGTGTCAGCATGCAGCTCAGAGCATGACTTAAGCAAAAGAGAAAGGTTGACACTGTTTGGAGTTGATGCTGCAGACTTCCAGATGAAGATGCATTCGCTCAGCGATGGAAGTACACAGGCTCAGTCATAGCTGTCTGTATTCACGTTCACATTGATACTTGTTAGTAAGCCAAAAGCCAAGCCCAATTCCACACATATTTCAGGGTCATTCTTCATAGTTAAAAAATAAAAACTTGAATCTCATACTAACTAACCTTGTGATTTCTATTTATTGTGTACATAATCCAGATAAAGCAATTAAATGCTTTTATGAAAATAAATCAAACATATGTAAATAATAACTGCTACTAAATTTGTCAATTTCCAGTATGTTTTTATACACTAGGTAGAGCACCAAAATATTATGGTCTACCTCATAATTTTAGCCATTTTTATAATTTAGAACTGAATAACAAAAAAAAATGAGTGAATATTAGTAATAATAAACAGTTGGAAGTTTTCTACTTCACCTTGTCCATTTTTTTCATGAAACTTCCTTAAGAATTCTTAAGATAGAGTTGCAAAATGAATTCTAAACTACAAGTTCTGATAAATCTTACTTCTACACAACAAAGTGACTCCTTTGTCATAGGCAATGTTATGGTCCTGGGCCTCTAATAATAAAATATCCAAATGAAGCACAGTATTATTAACCAAGTTGTCCAAAACATGCAAAGATGACTTTCCAACTCCTAAGTTACCTGCTTTCTGGTCATTTCTCACAAATGGCGTGGTAGACACACATGTATTCTATCCACACATATTCTAAATATTTTGTCCTTACAACAATTGCTTCAAAATGCTTGAGTTAGATACATCAAAATTATTCCAGAAAAGCATCACTAGCCAAGTCTCTCAAACTATACAAGAGTTCATTCCAATGGCAATGCTTAACCAACTGGTGCTAAACGCTGCTGATCATAACATGATCTGCATTTGAAAACTGAAACACATCATAGCAACCACAGAAGAAGCCATCATAGCAATAGCTGACACGTACGTGTGCATGCTTAAGAATCTGATACATGAATTCATTATCATCTTTAATAAATACTGTGCTTATATTATTCGGCTACACACATTATCAAAACACACACTTTAGCTAACATATTTATACCTTCAATGAGCTGGCTTTCTGCTGAGGGCACACTTTCTAGTAGCGTGGGACCAGTTGAGCTTGAGCCTTCCACTGCCTGCCTCTTCTCAAAACTAAACTCTGGAAGCCGTGGAGCTTGAGGTCTCGTTTTTCTTGCAGGATTCAAGAAAAAACAGTAGGCACATCGAAAAGCTGCATAGAATTTTTTTTTAAAGAAAAAAAAAAAGTCAACCAAATTTCAAAAATTTATCAGACAACTCACAAGATTACTTTTATAAATAGCCAGATTCAAGTTAAAATTTTTAACATGAATTGGTTACCTTATTATATATAAAAAGTATTCAAATCGACATTAATTTTAAAGCATATTGCATAATTACTATGAGAATGTAAATATTGATTTTAAAGTAGAAAGGGTATAAAAAGTTAAATAGTAGTACAATAGCAAAATTATATAAAATTATTTAAGTAATTGACAGAACTTGCATTTCTAATCAATAAAATAAGTGTACATTTTGAAATCCAGAATCTTGTTCAAGAAGATGTAGTATGCTAAATTTCTGAAGCAAAATTTATCATGTGATCATTTATAACAGCTGCATGTGAAAATAATTGATGACCTCAACTGTAAATGCTAATGCTTAGATCCCACCCCCAATAATTAATTCAGACTCCCTGTAGATAGAACAACATCTGAGAATAGCTGGCCTGGAGGCTGTGCATTATAAGAAAGAACTTGAGTTATCTTTTCTGCTTTGTTTTAGTATTAAATAAGGAGACAATGTACCTGGCCAGTATGTACAGGCAGTACCTAAAATAAAGTGACATTACACAGGATGGACAAGAATGATACATTTCAGAGTAAAATGTTTACCTAACTATCCATAAGTCCTTACCAATATATTCAAATTCTTCCTTCAAAGCCATGCCATTGTGAGAAAAACACTGCTGACATATGAGGGCGTACCTACACCACAGAGAAAATAAGACTCCAGTTACAGATAGAGCTCACCAGAGACGCCACTCGGCTGTGCTATAATAAAGGAATGTTACCAAATCATTAACAACCAGTATGGAAGGTAGTTTAAGAGTTGGGAGGTGCTTGCTTAGCATGTGCAAGATCCTGAGTTCTTTCCCAGCACCTAATAAGTACTTAAAAATAAAATAAACGCAGGGCATAAAGCATAAAGTACACACACAAAAATAGGTGTATATATGCATGTATACATATAGACATCTGTCTACCGTATAGATGATATTAAAAATAAACTAAGGAACAGCTGAATATATCCTAAGTTCACAGAAACAAGTTTAGTCTGAGGACTTGAGAAATGCTTAGCAGTTAAGATCATAGCATGCGCTGCTCTTCCAGAGGACTTGAGTTTAATTCCCAGCACCCACACCAAGCATCTCACAACCACCTGTACTACAGCTCCAGTGGACTCATGCCTCTGGCTCCTGCATTCACATACACACAATATAAAATATTAAAAAAAAAGAGAAAATTTTAAGTTCAGCAACAGTTTTCTCAATGATTTATTCCTGGGGATAATGGCTTCCAAATTTGTGATTAGATAAGACTGGAAATAATGGGGTCTTCTTAGAGATTTATAACAAATGTTTTAAAAAATTAAAAATTAAAAAAAAAGTCCTAAAGAATCTTACAGAAAATACATTTAACTCTGTATAATTGGGACCAATAGTAAAATTTTATACGATATGGCTCCTGTGTGTTTCTCACTTATCAGTAACACGTACGTATTGGTCTCATTTTCTGTTCTCTAATCAGAACTTAAGAGATTCTTAGCTTAATAAAATCATTCATTCTGTTTTGAATATACAACTCATATAAACATTAAACTATAGTCCCTTTATGAAACTGATAACAGCTAGTAAAGTTGTCAAATATGTTCTCATGAATTTTTTTGAAAGTCTACATAATGACAAATGCTCTGCACACTCCCAGAATTATAGTAAGGAACAAATAATATAATAATCTGAGAAACATTTGAAAAACAGCAAGAGCTAAATAATGCAAATTGTCTTCATTATTATTGGAAGAATTTCCATCACTACCAACAACAGTGATTCATATAAAAATTTACTTCATATAATAATTTGAACAAATAATTCAATTTCTCTAATATGATAGCAGAATTAAAACGTACAAATACAAACCAAACATCACACACACACACACACACACACACACACATCCATTGTCCAATGTTTTCTCATATTCCTTTAACTACTAGCATAGCATTACCTGTTCTGTGGACCATCACCAACTAAGTATTCAACAATTCTATCCAGAGCACCTCGTTCTCGGGGGAGAATGGGTCTTGCTAAAGGTGGACCTGGAGGGTGAAGGCCTAGCAAATAAATAAAAACACGTGAAACCTGTATGTAGAAGATACACAAGATTTAATTCAACTTCCAAAGTGGTCTAAGATTGTTAGAACATTTAAAAGATTTTAACAAAGCAACAAAATACTCTTATAAATCTCTGTACAATATTAAATATTCATTAAACCTACCATACTATAAAAATCTACTACATATGTACTACACCAAAACAACCAACATGATTCATTAGGGTATGAAACTATGTTGGGTTCTGTACTAACTAAATTTTAAAATAGCCTACTCCTAAAAGCCTATGATACGAATTTGAAGACTTCCACTTTGGACTCAGAGAAACAGATCAGGTTTATCTTCCCAAAAGACTATGAGAAATATATGAAGTGTATGAAGAATTAACAACATGTGTGTCAGGCAATATAGGTTAAATTTCACTTACAAACTAAAAACCAAGATAAGCCCTTGCAACTGTTTCAGTCTTTTTTGTTTTGTTTTGCTTTGGGTATTTTTTTCCTCCATTAATTTCACGTTTATTTATTTTACATCCCAATTGCTGCTCCCAGCCTTTTCTTACAATTTGTAAGCAGAGGTAAAAGGCTAAACCCAGAGGAGCGGTAGCTGTCCCTAGAGTTGAGAAGATAGCACCGGAATTCTGGAGAAGACAATGAAGCTCAATTCACAAGACAGTGACAGAGAAGGAGGTCAATGTGGAGGAAAGAAAAGGAGAAACCCCTCCAGAGGGACTATCACTCAGTAGATTACAGCCATGCATCTGAGGAAACTGAGAAGAGAAAATTGTCTTTCAAAAAAATTAAAGGAAACAATATTTACAGAATGATTGCCTATTTCCAAGAGTTAAAGAAGAAAAGCTTGAAGATGAGGAGGAAGAAGAAGAAGGAGGAGGAGGAGGAAGAGAAGGAGGAGGAAGAGGAAGAGGAAGAGGAGAGGAAGAAGAGAAATATACCTCTTGTATTGTATTGTAAAATTTGCAATGTCTGGCATTCAAAAAATACTAGCCATGTAAACAAAGAAACAAAAATACTATAGTAAGAAAAAAATAAAAATTGTTTCAGATATGACTGAATTGGCAGGCAAAAGTCCTAAAACACTTATTATATCTAACTTGACATGTTTGAGAATTTAGTGAAAAGACTAGGTATGCTAAATAAAGACATGGAGAAAAAACTAAAATACCAAAACTAAATTTCAAACATGAACGCAACAGTATGTAGGGTTTAAAAAAAAAAATCAACAGATGGGATAAACAAGTATTTAGACATTATTAAATATGTAATATAACATGTTATTAATAATTAATAATATAATTATAATTATATATATTTGTGTACTTGAAGACATAGCAATAGAAACCATATAAATTAAAATAGAAAAAGACCAAAAATTAAGGGGGCAGAGGAGATCAGTAAGTTGTAGAATAATATCAAATATTCAAATAAACAGTTATCTAAAGAAAAATATATACACAATTAAGAAATACATATTTTTCCAAATTTGAAAGTTTTAAAACCAGTTAGCAAAGAATCTTAACAAATCCCAAACACAAGACATAATTTTGCACCCCACCCTCCCAAAATGAGCAAACTGCTTAAAAGAAGGCCAAAAGGTGCATTATAGAGGAAAGGAAATAAGAATGACAGCCAACTTTCATCAGGTGCAAACTAAAATGAAACTTATCATTGACATCTTGAAAATGAAAGCTGTCAGACTAGAATATATATCCAGCAAAAATGTCTTTTTTAAATGAAGGCAATGCAAAATGAGGTCTTTTCTCAGATGTTCAAAACACAAAAATTTATCATTGGTCAAACAACAGTATGGGAATGATTTTTAGAAGTCCTTAAGACCAAAGAAAGTGACAATAGATTAAAAATATAAAAGACTTGGGCTGCAGCAGATCTTGGTGTCGGTTAACTCCTGTTAGCTTTGGTGGTTCCTGCAAGGTCCCACACAAAGGCTCACCACCATCTCTAACTCCAGGCTCACAGCATCTAATGCCTCCCTTCTGTCCTCGCGGGAGCTAGGTGCACAAATATATACGGCAGAGCTTGGAGTGAGCACATTTGATCCCAGCACTTGGGAGGCAGAAGCATGGTTAACTATGGCTTACATAACAAGTTCCAAGCCAGTGAAATTTACATAGTAAGACTGTATAACTGATTAAAGAAAAAAATTAAAGGGAGATTTATAATATGTATAGTAATAAAATGTAAAAATAAAAGCAAAAAGGAAATGAAAAGTAGCAGACTAAGTGTAAAAAGTGAAAAGTATAAAAGTAATATCCCCAGCAATATCTGAAACCCCAATAAACTTTTTTAAAAAATAATGCTAAATAAATAACATCAAGGCCAAGAGAAGAAAAATATAAGTATATTATTGTCAGATCTTTAAAACTGTATGCGAGATGGCATATCAGTTGAACAACTGTGACTACAGAGATTTACTTAACTTCAGTACAACCACTAAAATCACGTGTCAAAAAAGTGTTAGCAGCAATATGGCAGTGAAAAGGTTAAATGTAGTCAAACAATTTCAGCTCAAAGGGATAGAGAAAATGAGGGACAGGATAGCACACACATAGGACCAATGAGTTTACTTCATAGAGAACATTTAAACTCAAACTCACACATAATCATTGCATCAAATTTCAGACACTCCTATGATGAAACTGTCTGTCTGACTGAAAAAAAAAAAAGCAACTGTTCATTAAACGCTCTGTATAACTTTTTAAATGAAAACAGGAAAAATAAATAAATTTAAGTTAAAAATTACAGAAAATATATAAATCTGCTAACACTAAGTATAGGAAAACTTGAATGACTACAAAGTTCACCATGACAAAAGCATCAACTTATCAAGAACAAGGGGCCAGCATGATGGCTCAGTAGACAGAGGTGCCTACCCTCAAGCCTGATAGCCCGAATTCAATCTCTGGAGCCCACATGGTAGAGAGAACCTAAGCCCTCATGTTGTCCTCTAACCTCCATACCCATGCACACACCCATGCACACCCACACATAAATGAATAGATGTGACTGTTTTTCATTAAAGAACAACATACCAAGCACTTAAGTGCATCGTACAAAGCTTCCAACACAAAACAAAACTAACAAAAATTTAATAAATTTAAGAAAAAGACAAATCTAAAATTATAGTTGACAGTTTTAACATTTTTCTATCAGTAATTTGATCTGCATAAAATTAGGAAAAAAGAAAAGACTTGAACACTCACTACTCCCAGCTTTACTTAATGGACTTTCATACCTGCTCTGCCCAACAGGAATAAATAAATACATGTTTACTCAAGCAGACAGAAAGCAGTTACAAAGATACTGTGTAATGGGTCATAAAACAGGTTTCAATACATTTAATCAGTTTCAAAACAGCATCCATTTTCTGATTAAAGGATTAGGATCAGCAACAGAAAACAGCTAAACACTCAACCAAACATTTAGGATTAAGTTATATCTAAATAACTCAGTATGCAAAGCAAATCAAAACAGAAATTAGAAAATACTTAGCTAAATAAAAATAAATAAAAACTATAAAAAATATGTATACAGTTAACAGAGGATGTAAGCAAACATTCTACCACTGAGCTACATTCCCAGTTAGATGTTAAAAGCATTTACATCAACTTGCTGGAGTATTTCAGTCTTGTACATATTAAAACTGAACATGTCCACAAAGCAATCTGGGCACATAAAAGCCTTTATTAAGGCTTTTTAAGTTTTTAAGTATTTTAAGTTTTCTGCAACTTGGTAATAACTTGGTTAAATAACCTGGTAACGTTAAAAATAGTATATCTTAATACTCATGCTGCGTGGGCAACAGTAAATAACCATCAAAAGGAATTATCGTGGGAACACGGGGCATTCTTACAATTTGGCAAATTATCAAGTACCTGCTGGTTATTAATTTTCAAGCATATGGGAGCACTGTGATCATATAAATTAAATTGATTCTCTTACAAATATATTAAAACAGAAAAATGAACTATTAATCTTCTCTATGATAAATTATTTAACTCCTTCACATTTTTTGGCAATGTACAATATAAACAGTATTTTCATAGAATCTAATTAAAAACTTGGGCAAAACATGCTTTATTAAACTCCAGCTGCTTGTACAGCCCTGTGCTATAACGCAGTCCTTACAGCTATGGGAGTGCTCAAGTTGCATGTGAGTTAAAAGACTCTTACCCAAAGTTCTTACATTAAACAACCAAAACTTGAATTTACAAGTTATAGGTATCTCAAATTAATTATTTCAAATCCATTTAACTGTCTCAATTTCACAAAATATATGACTATTTATACATAAAATTTTGAGGTATTACTAAAATCATCTTAAGTGCTGTAAAATTTTTATGTATTTCATTTGTAGTCAGTTCTTTTAATGTGTAAATCAATAGTTTCCTAGTCTTCTATAATCTCAGTTGAGTTTTTAAAGGAATACAAGAATCTACCATAAGTAACACTAGGTTTTTTTTAATTTACATAAATTATCCACCTGATTAAAGTAGTATCTGGTCTCAAATCATTATAAACTCTAGTTATATAACAGTCAGTCATGAAATACTACAGTACCTGAATTAGAATTAAATACCATAAATATAGCTTACTCTTATTTAATAATCTGACATGGGGAAATACAATAAATAATGCCACCTGCTAAAGCAGTGAGTGGATTTCCATGCCCCCAATCACACATTAAAAAAAAGAAAAATACAAAGTATGTTATACCCCTGAATAAAATCTACAGATCTATCACACTCCTGGTAGAACTTAAAGGAGCCTAATCAAAGAATACTACTACAGTTCCATGACTTAGAAGGAAAAGAATCTACTAGCTCTTATTTACAAAAGTAATATCAGGCACCACAATGCTTGAATATTTTCCTGAAATATGGTAATTGTCATGTTTTACTGTCTATATGAGGAATTAGCAAGGAATATAAGTACTTCCTAAAGCGTTCCCCTCTATCCCTACCATATATAAATCTGGAGCCATTCTAAGAATTGAATATAAAAAGATAATGCTACACTGTAGACTACAGAATGCTACAAAGTTTTATTGCCATTTAAACAAAGAAGCCATAACAGTTAAATGAGCTCAAGAAATAGGTTTTGGTATCACAAGGTGCCAGCTGTAAAGAGTTATAGCTAATTGAATATGGAACTCCTGCTTAATCAGATAACTGCTCTGCTATTTCCAAATGAAATGCCATTTCCATACTGTCTGAAAATGGCCCATTTTATTGGTAACCAGAGAAAACAATATAAACTGTAAATAACATTAAGTGCTCTGTTTACCCATTCCAGGAACTGAAGTAGCAGGGGATCCAAGGCGCCTGGGCAAGGCTGGAGCAACAGTTCTTTCTGGCGGTCCCCCAGGAGCTGAAGCGTCCTTCGCTGGCCCAGGAGACACTGGACCTTGTGGAGGAGGACCCTGACTAGAGCTTGCTGGTGCTGGGGAAAGGTTTCTTTGAGCTGCAGTTCGCTGACGAATCTCTGAGAATAATAAGCATATTTTAGACTTAATGTCCAATACACCATATTAGCCACGACCACAAATGATGTTGGCTAAAATTTTGTGGCAACAAAAGACACTGCATTTAACCACTTATAATGGAACTCTACATAGAGAACTCTTTTTATAAACACATAATTCAACTGTATGTTTATACAACAAAATTTGATTTGTCTATCTACTAACATTTTAAAAATAAATTCAATATAATAACATCGCCACCCAGTTATGTGTCACATCTTTTAATAATAAGCCTTCCTACGATACAAAAAAGGAAACATCAGAATTAGTGAAACTTTAAACAGATTTGCTTTCAAAACTAAAAATAGTAATTTTAGTGAGGGAATATATCATAAATATTCTGGAATAATAAAATAATCCAAGTAGTCATAAAAATGCTATTGAAAACTTGACTTCACTACTTTGCTACCCATTGCTTTTTTTTAATTAGATATTTTCTTTATTTACATTTCAAATGTTGTCCCCTTTCCTAGTTTCCCCTCTGAAAACCCCCATCCCTTCTACCCTCCCCCTGCTCACCAACCCACCCACTCCTGCTTCTTGGCCCTAGCATTCCCCTATACTGGGACATAGAACCTTCATAGAACCAAGGGCCTCTCCTCCCATTGATTACCAACTAGGCCATCCTCTGCTACCTATGCAGCTAGAGCCATGAGTTCCACCATGTGTTTTCTTTGGTGGTTTAGTCCCTGGGAGCTCTGGGGATACTGGCTAGTTCATATTATTGTTCCTCTTATGGGGCTGCAAACCACTTCAGCTCCTTGGATACTTTCTCTAGCTCCTTCATTGGGGACCCTGTGCTCAGTCCAATGTATGACTGTGAGCATCCACTTCTGTATTTTTCAGGCACTGGCAGAGCCTCTCAGGAGACAGCTATATTAGGCTCTTGTCAGCAAGCTCTTGATGGCATCTGCAATAATGTCTGGGTTTGGTGGTTGTTTATGGGATAGATCCCCAGGTAGGGCAGTCTCTGGATGGTCATTCCTTCAGTCTCTGCTTCACACTTTGTCTCTGTAACTCCTTCCACGGGTATTTTGTTCCCCCTTCTAAGAAGGACTGAAGTATCCACACTTTTTGGTCTTCCTTCTTCTTGAGTTTCATTTGTTTTGCAAACTGTATCTTGAGTAGTCTGAGCTTCTGGGCTAATATCCACTTATCAGTGAGTGTATATCATGTGTGTTCTTTTGTGATTGGGTTACATCACTCAGGATGATATCCTCCAGATCCATCCATTTGCCTAAGAATTTCATAAATTCATTGTTTTTAATAGCTGAGTAGTACTCCATTGTATAAATGTACCACATTTTCTGTATCCATTCCTCTGTTGAGGGACATCTGGGTTCTTTCCAGTTTCTGGCTATTATAAATAAGGCTGCTATGAACATAGTGGAGCATGTGTCCTTACTATACATTGGAGCATCTTCTTTTAGCTCCATTGTTTATTTTCATATGCATTTTGCCTTTTCTAAATCAATGGCATCTCTTATCTCACTTATTCATTACGTAGCCTAGGCTACAAGGGGAGACCCAGGGTAAAAAAAAATACAACAAAATAAGCAAGGAATGAGGCTATAGTTAAGTAGTGAAACATTTGTCAAGAACTTGCAGAGCCCTGGATTCAGTCCCTAATACTAGAAAAGGGAAACTAAAAGAATAATGTAAGCAGTCTTAAGTAATCTAGTTTACAAGGTGATTACTTTTTTCAGGGAATGAAAAGATGGCTTAGCAATTAATATATTTGATGCCCTTGCAGAGTACTTTAACTTCAACTCCACAGGCCCAGGAAGGCATGTAGCACACTTACACAAATAGAAAAAATTAGAAAAAAACAAAGCCCTTGTATACATAGAATAAAAATATTTTTAAGTTACTTATTTTATATTTAAGTGTTTGGCAGTCATGTATGTAGGTCTGCTATGTGCATGTCTGGTATCCTCATCAGATCCCCTGGAACTGGAGTTAGAAATGGTTGTGAGCTACCATGTAAGTGATGCTGGGAACAGAGCCTAGGTCCTCTGTAAGAACAAGTGCTTCTCATTACTAGCCATCTCTTGAGACCTTAAACATTTTTTTTAAGTACAGATATTAGGGATACTGGAGAGATGGCTTTCCCACAGTTTAGAGCAGTGCTGGTTCTACCACAGAACCTGAGTTTGGTTCCCAGCACCCATGCTTACAATGGTCTGCAACTCCAGATCCAGGGGATCTGATGCTCTTCTGTCCTCTCCTAGCACCAGGCATGCACGTGGCACAAGATAAACATGCAGGCAATCACTCATATTAAATAAAATAATAAAATACGAACATTAATTTACATATTAAATACTTCTCAAGTTATTTATGAGTTTCTTTAGTGAAAATCTAAGTGCAAACAATAAGATCTGCATTGTTAATAATTCTTGATATGAATATTCTATAATAAAAATAACTGTAACTTATTTTTATTTTTCAAAACTGACCAAGGCATCTTCAATAGTAACTTGAATAACAACTCCCAGCATCTGGAAGCTATAGACTATTCACAGAGTTATCTCCTTAGCAACTGGAGAAGAGACTGTGCAAGCACATAGTTGCTTGCTGATTCTCTCATGGAAAGGGTGGCACATCTAAAGCACTATATTACCAAGCATTATGTTTATAATGCCTCTCAAGAGTCTTGGTAAATAATTGGGGTGATTTACTGATGACTCCTCCTGTCCTCT
This sequence comes from Mus musculus, assembly GCF_000001635.26. Taxonomy (NCBI): domain Eukaryota; kingdom Metazoa; phylum Chordata; class Mammalia; order Rodentia; family Muridae; genus Mus; species Mus musculus. Next base: position 74,540,244 of record NC_000068.7, read on the forward strand.
ACTTTCCAAATTTAATCACCATCAAAGTACATCAACCTACCCTTGAGCTCTCTCTCTAATCCAGTGGTTCTCACCTTTCTAATGCTGTGACCCTTTAACACAGTTCCTCATTTTGCAGTAAACCCCAACCATAAAATTATTTTCATTTTGTTTCTTCATAGCTGTAATTTTGCTACTGTGATGAACTGTAATGTAAATATCTGATATGCAATCTATCTAATATGTGACTCCTATAAAAGTGTCATTCACCTCCAAAGGGGGTTGAAACCCATAGGTTGAGAACCACTGCTCTAGTCTCCTCTTTATCCACATGTTGCCATAACTGTTTGGTGCATACCCTCTTCTCATAGTTATACTAGATGATATCATAATTGATTTATATATCTCAGCTTTGTTCTCTGTTCTATCCAATCTCCAAGCTTAAAAAACAGTTTTCTTGATTTAGATTTCATCTTACACCAATCACAATGGCTAGGAGCAATAAAATAAATCCCAGCTCATGCAAGCAAGGATATGAAGTAAGAGGAACACTTGTCCATTCATGGTGAGACTGCAAACTTGTACAGCCACTCTAAAAATCAGTGTGGCAAAGTTGCTCAGGAAGATGGGAGTCCATCTACCTCAAGATCCAGCTATAGCACTCTTGAGATATACCCAAAATACTCATTCTTCCACAGACAGTTGTTCAACCATGTTCATTGCTCCTCTGTTCATAATAGCCAGAAGTTGGAAAAAAACCTAGATGCCCCTCAACAGATGAATAGATAAAGAAAATGTGGTGCATTTACAATATGGAATACTACTCGGCTGTTTTAAAAAAAAAAAAATGAAATGATGAAATTCCCAGGTAAATGGGTAGAATTAGGAAAAAAAATTATCCTGAGTGAGGTAACCCAAGAAAGACAAAGCTGTTGAATCAATTATAACCAAGCTATAATCTGTAGAACCACAGAGGTTAGGTAGAGAGTAAGGGACAAGGGGGACAGCTAGATTCCTCCTAAGAAAAGGAAATAGAATAATTATAGATGGATGGGAGACCTAGAACAGGAAGATCAAGTGGGTTGGGGGGAGAGGCGGGAGAAGGCTGGACAAGGGAGGGAATATGAGGAGAGACATCTAAACTGAAGGACCATTTGAGGTATAATATGGAAGCCTAATATAGTAGAAGGTTCCTAAAATATACAAATATATGAAGGATATATAAATATACAAATATATGAAGGATATATAAATGAATCATCAAATAATGGAAGAAACAAAGCCCCAACTGGACATCTCTTGTCACTAAATGAAGCTTCCAGTACCGGAAGCTTCTTGGCCAAATGGGTCCCATGGGAACCCCCAAACAACGCAGGCTGTTGCCAACACTGTAAGTTGTTCTCTACAAACTAATGGTGAGGCCCTATTGCTGAAGACAGTACCTACATAACTCAGTGGGCGATGAACAGTCCCAGCTGGTGCCTACATAGAACCTTTACCCCTACATGCTATCCCCTTTGGTACAGGAAGGTACTACACATGCTACCAACGGAAAAATGTAAACATGAACCCAGCTTACAAACCCTTGATTTACAATGGTGTCCTGCCTGCAAGATGATTGTACAATGGTGGGGCAAAGCTTAAGGAAATAATCAACCAATATCTGATTTGACTTAAGGCCCACTCCACAAGATGAAACCCACATCCAACTCTGCTTGGGTGACCAAGAATCTAAGACTAGATAGCCCAAGGACCCGGGGAGAAACCAAATACTACTGCTCTACTAGAGAACACAGCGATAAAATGACTTCTAATAACATTCTGCTATACCTAGTACCTTGATCAGCCATCATCAGAAAAGTTTCCTCCTATAGCAAATGGGAACAAATACAGAAACCTAAAGTCAGCCAAGAGACTTGAAACATTCAGCCCTAACCAGGATCTGTCCATCAAATCCCTCCCCTTAGGGATCAGGGAACTCCCACAGAAGAGGAGGAGGATACAGAGGCAGAAGGTATAGAGGACACTAAGCAAACAAGGCCTTCCAAATCAACAAGACGACATGAACGCGCAGAAAGAAGCATATTAGCAGTCCTTCAAGGCACAGGTTTTTTATATTCTATCACCTGAAAAGTACTTTCTCACATCTGTTCTCATTGAAAATTATTGTGATTTGTTTCTACCTTCTACTGTGGTCCTAAGTATACCAACTATTTATATGTGTGTAGTATACTCCTTTCAATGAAGAGCACTTAAGTAGGAACTACAACCTTATTCCTTCAAGATATGATAAGGTAACGGGCAAAGAGTATAAGCTTAATAAAGATCTATGAAAATGATCTATTTTCTTCCTACATTTCCATTTAAAATTTCCAACTCCCCATTACTCAACTCACATGCATGATAAATAGAATAATGCCCCCAACACCTACAACAACATTCCTAGGCCTTATAAAATTGGAACTAGAATTACAAATCAGCTCACCTGGTGTTTGCTCACTGCACTGAAAACCTCAGACTAACCTTAGGAGACTCTTACCTCACTCGCCATTTGCTCTGGCACTTCAAATTACATGTGCGTTCTGTTCTGTATGATATTTATCTTAACATTTACTTTTTTCTCATGTTGATGTCTTATTTCTAGTCTGATTTGTTTTTTAAGTCAACTCTGAACAACTTACACTTTATAACTAATCAATGCCTCATTTGGTAATTATTTTGAAAAATTTAAACAAAATTTAGAAATTCTAAAGAAAAAGAAGTTCCCATTAACTTTTGTCAATCAACATATTAGTGTCACATGCCTTTAATCCCAGCACTTGGGAGGCAGAGGCCAGTGGATTTCTGAGTTCAAGGCCAGCCTGGTCTAAAAAGTGAGTTCCAGGACAGCCAGGGCTATACAATACAGAGAAACTCTGTCTCGAAAAAAGAAAAAGAAAAAATAAAAGTAATCTCTAAGGCTAAGATACTGTGATTAGCACTATGAAAGAGATTTTGGATTGCCCACAGTGGGAAGCAAAAACACAATATACTACTATACATAATGTCATAAGCATAGAACTAACAAAGTATACTAGAGTCTAAGACAACTGGGATTGATTAAACTCAGTGATACAATATAGACAAGATTTGAAGTGCTTGAGATGAATACTGAAAAACACATGGAGACAGAAATGTTTCTGCTATCTATATTAAGATATATGTAGCAGGTTTAAATAAAGCCTTATAAATAAAAAACCAAGTAAACAAACAAACAAAGCCCTAAATCTGCCTCCCCCCAAACAGGGTGGAAGGTATCTATGTGCTTTTCTCTTAAATCTATATTCTGTGACTGTAGGCATTTGCTACTTATCAACCTTTATTTAATTCTACCAATACTAATTTACTGTCTACCTCTTTATTACATGGGGAACAAAGAGACTGTACTTTTTGTTTACTATTGTATCCCCATCAGACATTCAGTAAACATTTGTTGAAAGAGAAATAGATATTAGTACATGTGCTGGACAGATTTATGTCTACTTGATTCAAACTGAAGTCATTTTAAAGGGAACCTCAACTGAGAAAAATGCCTCCATAAGATCAAGCTGTGGGCAAACCTATAGGGCATATTTTTTTCATAATTGGTTACTGATGGAGAAGGGCCCAGCCCATTGTGGGTGGTGCTACCCCTGGGCTGGTGGTCTTGAGTTCTATAAGAAAGCAATCTGAGCAAGCCATAATGGGCAAACCAATAAAACATCACCCCTCCATGGCCTCTGCATCAGTTTCTGCCTCCAGGCTCTGGCCCTGTTTGAGTTCCTGTTCTAACTTTGATGAACAGTGATATGGAAGTGTAAGGCAAATAAACAAACACTTTCCTTCTCGACTTGCTTTTGGTTATGGTGTTTTATCATAACTAAGACAGTACATTAGAATTAAATATAACCCTGTACTTCAAGATCTTGAAAATTAAAAAGGTTAGTCCTTAAAAAAATTTAGTCCTGTATAATCAATCTCTTGAAAGAAATTTCATTTTTCACCATTCTCAAACACACATTTTTACATGATACAGAGAGTTGCCAGGAATGTGAATGGTGGCAAATTTCATTTTACATTTCCATCCAAGCTTTATTGCTTTTTAATATGAGACAAAAATCTTTCCATCTTCTATTCCATGATAATACAAGCATCTAGGCAGCAAATAGTTCTATTTAATATGTATACACACAGATCCCTACTTTTTTTACTTTTTATGCTATTCCTTCATATCAAAAAGATCAGACAATAAAAATTCCTTACCAAAAAAATATTAGGGGAAGATCCTTCAAGGTATCAAAAGAAAAAGAAAAAGAAAAAGAAAAAGAAAAAGAAAAAAAGAAAAAGAAAAAGAAAAAGAAAGGAAGGAAGAGAGAGAGAGAGAGAGAAAGAAAGAAAAAAAGAAAGAAAGAAAGAAAGAAAGAAAGAAAGAAAGAAAGAAAGAAAGAAAGAAAGAAAGAAAGGAAGGAAGGAAGGAAGAAAGGAAGAAAGGAAGAAAATCCAGAAACCATTACAATTAAAAGAAGTCTAAGGAGAAAAGACAACTAAACATAGCATAAGACTCAAATGGGATCATAGAATAGAAAAGGGTAATGTATCGTATAGCTATAAGCATACCTTCTTGCTGTGGTAGCAGAAGAAACTTGGGACAAGAACAAACAGAACAAACAGAACTCTAGAACTTTTTAAATGTAAGAAAAAAATCGAAAACAGTAATTATATGCTAAGAATAAGATATCCTACAATATACCCAAAAGAAATACTATATTTTAAGTTCTAAAATTTTTGAAGGGGGTGGGACTGGGAAAAAAGTAGAGCAGTAAAATGTGTGTTGCTCAGGTTCAATCCCCAGGACCCACAAGATGAAAACACAGGCGTGGAGTTCCAGTGCTGGGAAGGCAGAGACAGGATCTCTGGAGCTTGTTAGCCACCAACCTAGCCCACTCGGAGAGGCTGAGAGACCCTGTCTCTTAACACAAAGTAAATGCCACCTAAAGAATATGACAGCATGAGTGTCCTCTGGCCTCCACATACACGCACAGCTGCACACACAACAGCATCCCCCTCCACATACACAGTTAATATTTTAAGGTTAAAAAATGATACACTGATGCCTTTATTCACTAAGGTATCTGCCTATTAAGCATTCAGTACCATTTTAATGTCTTTATTAATTTGAGGTGAAGGGATTTGTATGCCATGGTGCACATGTGGCAGTCAGAGGACAACTAGCAGAAGTCAGCTCTCTTTCCAACATGCGGATCCTAGGGATGGAACTTAGGACATCATGCTTGGCAGCAACTGCTTTACCCACTGCCTCCTCTGGCCTGTGTACTCCTTCAATGTGTGTACTCAAATAAGTGATCATATTAGAATTAAATATGAATTCTCTCTAAGACTATCTAGAAGCAGCACAAGTATCCAAAGCAAATGAAAATATCAGCAATTTTTCTATAATTATGATTTGGTGTCAGAAGAAAATTTTCATTTGGTTCTTCAAAGTGTCTAAGTAACACTTAAATTCTCAAAATAGGCCTGGTGAGATGGCTCAGCGGGTAAGAGCACTGACTGCTCTTCCGAAGGTCCTGAGTTCAAATCCCAGCAACCACATGGTAGCTCACAACCACTTGTAATGAGACTTGACACCCTCTTCTGGTGTGTCTGACATCAGCTACAGTGTACTTATGTATAATAATCAATAAATCTTTTTTTAAAAATTCTCAAAATAACTTATTTTAACTAAATGATAAAATACCTAAGAATGTTTTTTAAATTAATAACCCCAGCTTCCTATAAGTAGCACATTACAAAACATATTGGCCAGCAGTATTACTTATTCAAAAGATTTCTTAACACACTATTAAATGATTCCTACAGTCAAGCTAATTAGCCATATCCATTATACCAGTTCTTCTGTCTGTGGAGAGAATACATAAAACCCAGTCTTTCTAAGTTTCAAGTACACAATACAGCATTGCTAACTCTAGTCACCATACTGTACTGTCCAGGCATCTTATTCACCTTTATAACTACAATTCTGTGTCCTTTGACCAATACCTCCCTATTGCTCTCTTAAACCCTATATCTTGGGAAACAATTTCACACTCTGCTTCTATGAATTTATTATCTTTTAAGAATTAGTACTATATACACAAAATTGTTTGGGACTGGAGAAATGGCTCAGCAGTTAAGAACACTGTCTTATCTTCCAGAGGTCCTGAGTTCAATTCCCAGTAAACATATGATGGCTCACAACCATCTGTAATGGGATCTGAAGCCCTCTTCTGGCATGCAGGTGTACATGTAAGTAAAACATAAATAAATTTTTTTAAATGTTTCACATATAACAGAAGTTTTTCTATGATTGCTTAACAGATTTAAAAACTATACTGATTATGAAATGGGAATTTCACAAGAAACACACACACACACACATATATATATACATACATATATATATTACTTTAATGGTATATGAACTTTTACCAAAAGAGCAATTTTAAAAAAAAAGAAAAGAAAAGAAAATTAGAACAAGTTAATATTTCTCTAACCCAAAATCCTAGTTATAAAGTCCAAGAGAATAAATTCGTCTCACTCAGCAATATCAATTAGAAAACGTAAAACTGTGACTCATTTAATCTGCACAGTCCTTGTGGATATTTAGAAAAGATTACCTTCTCAAAGCTATAAATGCTAGTGTAACTTTAAATCAGCCTTTGCAAGAATGAGAACTGCAGTTTTCTATGTATTTGATATTCTTCAAGGCCACAAAACCTAAAAAAAACTTACCAGATTCAAGTGAAAACAAAAATACAAAAATTAAAAGCTAATGCAAACTCAAAATATCTTCCACATCTACTTTAAGAGATATTTTATGTCAGCATTTAAAATGACTTCTAGAAGCAGATGAAGTAACTCACTAGGTGAAGGCACTTCCTTCCTAAGTCTGAGAGCCTGCGTTCAATCCCTGTGACCCACATCAAAGGAGAAGGACTGAGTCAACTCCAGAGCTGTCCTCTGACATGAAAGCCTTGGTACATGACACACACAATAATAATAAATTAAAATAAAATGACTTGAAAATTTACATAATACTTAATACTTGATGATTATATGGTACGCAATACTTCAAAAATTTGCTGTTATATGAAATTCAGTTTTCTTTTTTCTCATTTTTAAATTATTTTACTTTTTTATTAAGTAAATGTGTTCTTTTAGAAAAAAATTTAGCCTTTGCAAAAACCTTCATTCTCCAGAAGGAAATCATAAAAATGAAGATATTAATAAGATATTTCAAAGATTATTATTATTTACAAGGTGAAATCTTGTAAAATATAGGTGAAAATACTTACATTTTCAGATTAAAACCAACTATATACTTTAATCTTATTCAATATTCCAACTTATCAACATATTCCCACAAAACAAAAACAAAATAAAATTAGTGTTATCTACCCTAAGTAATATGTCAGATTACCAAAAATACATTAACATAAAAGCATTTAACTTTTACACACCACCAACACACACTTGTAAACTCACTTGGATAAATACGGATCTTTCCAACAGCAGCAGCAGTTTCTACAAAGTTATTTACCTTGTCCTGGCTTTGCAGTTACAGCTGCTCCAGCAGATGGCGGCTCAAACTCCTGTCAATTACAATAATGTTTAAATTATACAGTAGCCTATTACAATGGATAAGTTGTAATGGAAAAATAGTGTTATCAGTTTTACCTTTGCTTTCTTTGAGTCTGGATCAAACCTTTCAAGAATTAACTTAGCTGTCTTATAAGTTTCTTTTTCCATGACTTCTTCAAGCTACAAACAAAAATTTCCATTAATTGTCAAATTTTGAAACATATACTATTAATTTTTTATAAATCTTATTCAAAAGGTATTAAAGTATCAATCTTAGAATTAAGGAAGATAAAGTCACTCCTTCCTTTTTGTACTTATATCTAGCAAATGTATCTAAATCGAAAGATTTTCCTGCAATCAAATAATAAAAATCTAAGCTTTTAAAATAGTGTCTAACTTCTAATATGTTACTTGCATTTTAACAGCTTTTCTGCAAGGAAATACCAAATATCACTAATTGTTTACATATAATGAGGAGAATAATTACATGCACCAACTTCAATAATGGAATGTGCAAAAATCTATCAGCCATCATTATTGGAAGTTATTAGACATGACAAGCAAATGACAGGCAATTCCTCAGATTTATTTCCTCACAGCACTTAATGCTATTAATTTAAGAAGGTCGTTAGCCAAGAGCTTTACAAAATAAAATCTCTGTGCCAATTAACTGCTGTCAGCATCGATTTTAGATTATTTATTAGCAGAAGCAATTAGCTTGCTGCAAACATGGTGAAAACTCTAGCTGAGGGAACAGCCATGGAATTTGCTCAAGTGACTCAAAAACAAACCTTCCCCCCATCCTCTTTTCTTACTTAGATTCAAACATCTTTAGAAGAAGAAGAAAAACCAATCACGGAATTTAAGTAAAGTTTTTACTAAGTTCTATCTATGCTCACGCTAGAGACTGTAATTAAAAGCTTCATTGTTATAGCACTTTGTAAGCCTAATATGGGGGTGCAGTTTTAAAAGTAAGGAATCACTAGTAAATAGTTCAATAGTTATGGTCCAATATCAGAAAAAGCAAAATTTTAGTACAAGACAGTCAGTTATGACAAATAATTAGTGTGCAATATAAAATGCTTTTGGAAAAACTGGAGCATGACCCTTTCCTTCTTGGTGACCAATAACCAGTTATATTTGTTATTTGTCCTATTCATTCCAAGACACTTATCTTAATAAGCAGCTCACATCACATTTACTTAGTTAAAGCATAGTTTTAAAAGAAATGCCTTGCCACAATTATAGTTAATAGACTGCCCATTAAACATAAAAATTTAAGTCCTTAGAGGAATGATTTATAAATCACAATTTAGTAAAACAAAAATATTTTACTAGTTATTTCAAAGTTATAATAAATTCTCAAGATGAACAATTTTCTTACGTAAAATTTATTTTGGGCTAGTGAAAAATTAGGAATGGAGGTAAAGAAAGAGTATCATGAAATACATCCCCGAATCAACATCATGAAATATTAAATAATTGACTCTCTCACTAGACTTTTAGACCTATATTATGCAACAGAGCTCTCAGTAATGACAGAAATGCTTCTACATCGGCACAGTAAAGTTACTAAGATGAATATGGTAAATAAACACTTAAAATGTTGCTTTGTGACCTAGAAATTAAGTTTACAGTTCTATTTCACTATAAATAATGAAAATGTAAATAGTCAAATGTGACAAGTAGCTACTGATTCGATCAGCATAACTACAGATAAAATCTATTGCTAGGTTTATGATTGGCATAATAAGAAAATTAAGTCAGTCTCCGAAAAACATTGTACATTTTCTCCTATTATGTGATTCCTAAATTTGGCACACACACAAAACCCTATACATGACAAGAAGAGAAAGTGGAACTGTCTATGGGAACGAAGGGAAGTAATGGAAGCAAGGACCATAGGGAGTATGAGATGGAACGTGCTCAACATATAATATATACTTGTACAAAGTGATCCTATGGAACATAATAAATAATGAACATATGTAGGGAAAGGTTTTAAAAGATAAAAAGGTTTTAAAAATTTTTTAAAATTAGATACAACTATAATCTTTAACAGAAAACTCAAAGTCAAAATGCTATTTCAACAACTTTATTCCTGACAGATCAGGAAACAATCACCTGTGTGTCTGTGTTTCATTTATTTATCTTAAATAAGATTAAATTTAAACACTAATAAATCCAGTCCCATTCTCCTTTATGTTTTTCAATTTATCTAAAATTATTTTCATACAATATGCACCTCTGTCATGAGATACTGTGCCACCACAGGCAAGTGACCAAGGGCTAAAACCTTGAAAGCCAGAAACCAAAATAAATTGTCCTCAGTTTAAGTTGATTACCCTGTCACATCAACAGAAAACTAAGACAATTTATTACACTCTAGGCAAAAGTACAGAAAACTGCCCATATATACTTGATTAAATTTCATTTTATGAGTTTCTACTTAATATCATACTATCAGCAACTACGACCATTTCCATACTTTAATACTAAGAAAATATGTAAAATCATTAAGACAAACACCAAGATCAATTCACTTGTTACAAACTTTAGATGCCAACCTCACACTAATCTCTCTCTCCTTCCTCTCTCTCCTTCCCCTCTTCCTCCCCCCCCCTCTCTCCCCCCCTCTCTCTTTCTCTCGCATGTTTCTTCCGTGGGGCTCTAACACAATCTAGGCTCTAACCCTCCATGCCTCATTCAGTTCTCCAATGTGAATTATTTACTTGCTTCTTGACTTCCAATTAACATAAATTCTCAGAATTCAAAAATCCACACACCTAAACTACTTTTTCCTGTATATTAACTTAAGAAAATCATAATTTAATTTCAACATTAAAATACTGTCAAAAAGGGTTCCTTGGAGAATCACTAAGGTATAATATATAAGCATTAATTACCCTTTTCTTTCCTTTTTTTTCTTTTTCTTTCTTTTTTTTTTGATTTTATTTATTTTATATATATGATGAGTACATTATTGCTCTTTTCAGACACACCAGAAGAGGGCATCAGATCCCATTACAGATGTTTGTGAGCCACCATGTGGTTGCTGGGAATTAAACTCAGGACCTCTGGAAGAGCAGTCAGTGCTCTTAACCGCTGAGCCATCTCTCCAGCCTAATTACCCAATTCTTAACTGATTCATATAAATTAACTTTAAATAAAATTTAACTTACTATCTTTTTCTTCTGGGATTTTAAATCATCCAATGCTTCATCTAGAAAACAAGATTTAAATCAAATATTAAAATGCCTAAATATAAGAATCATCATAAATATTATATGTGAAGCAAACACCAAAAAATGTTCAGAATTTCTCTAAATTTATCCCATATGTAGAGATAAAAATTATCTTTATGTTTACCCATACATCTCATATTCTTCCTGTATTATACAGTTCAAGATTCAGAAAAAATTTAAATGGACTTTATATAAACATAATTCTTAATATTTTTTTCAGAATCAATACTTTTTCTTTTCTTTTAACATTTCATTCTCATTAATTTACAAATACCAAATCTCCTTGTATATACTAATAATAAAAATATTCTTTGTTTATAAGAAGTATATCACTTACTTTAATAGACTTTTGAAAATCTTTATTATACCTGAGAAGAGACTTCCAAAGTATTATCAGTAGCTTTTCAAATTTAAGGATTTCTAAAATGTACATACTTATTTAAGTTAGCAGAATGGAACATGAACAATCATGTCAAAGGATATCCGTTAAGCCAGATATGATGCTGCACATTTAATCCCGGGAAGAATCACAGACAGAAAGATTCCTGTGAGTTCAAGTCCAACCTAATCTATATAACAATTACTAGATGTCAGGGCTACAGGCTGAAATTCTGTCCCCCAAAATAATTTTTTAGATAAAAATAAATAATTTTAGAGAAAAAGAAAAAAGGAAGGTTTAGAGAGATGGCTCAGAGATTAAGGGCACTTGTTGCTCTTGCACAGAACTCAGCTTCAATTCCCAGCACCCACATGATGGCTCCCCACCATCCTTTATCGCAGTTCCAGGGAATCTGATACCCTCTTCTGATCTCCACAGGCACCAGATATTCATGGTGCACATACATATATGAAGGCAAAACATACATTAAATAATTCCTTAACAAAAAAAGATCCTTTTACAAATATATTGTTTCTATTTTTTTCCTGTAGAAATACTTAATTAGCAAAAACAAGAAGTAACTCCTGCAAGTTGTTATCTTGCCTCCACATGTGCACTGGATCAGAGTTTGGTTCCCAGCACCTGTATTGGGCACAACACAACCACTTGTAACTCAAGGTCCAGAGATCCAATGCCCTCTTCTAACCTTCACAGACATCTGTACATACATGTGATATATAAACACATGCAGGCACATACATACATGTATAATAAATAAAGCTGTTTTAAGTGAAAAAAAGTATATTCAAATAGTGTTTGTTAGAAATTAAGCATGTAATTATATTTAAACAGAATAGGCTCTACCAAATAAGTAGAGAAAGGCAAAGTGTGAAAGTGTCTGAAAATAAGTGGTTATTTGTGCTAGAGCACATATTCTAAACAGGACAGAAGTGAGATTATATGCAAGGAGCATACATACTTTAAAGGCCATCTATTCATAAAACCTTACTTATATACTGAAGCAAAAAATCTTTAAATCAAGTAGTACTTATAAAACTACTAGAAACTTGATATTTTATATTAATATTTTATTCATGTCTAAGTATGATAATATATTATATTTGTATTTTTATTTCTCTAAAATATACCTCAAAATAATAGGCAGTGAAGAAGGTGAAGGCAAAATAAAATTAAGAGAGACCATGAGTTGATAACTATTTAAGTCAATCATAGGTACACAAGAGTTCAGTAGACTACACTTGTACAGTGAAAATAAAAAGAAACATATCATATAGAAAGTTCATTTAAGATAAACTATAGATATATAAAGTATATATCTCATTGAACACAGAGCAGTCGAGCTGGTGCATAGCTAGAGACTTCACCCCTGGTGACACTAGTGTTCATGGCACTGGAGGTCCTTTGCACACTACAGAGAAAGGCAAACAGCAACTCAGCTACAAACCCTTTGCACTACAATGGTGACTTCTCAGCATGACCTGCTAGTGCAATAATGACACAAAAGTTGTAGGAGTAACCAACCACTCTGATTGGCTTTAAGGCCCTTTCCATGCCTGACACTGCTCAGGTGGCCAAAATCCTGAGAAGAGACAGGCCATGGACCTAGGGAAAAAACTAAATACTACTATCTGCTAAAGCAACAGTACTCAATCTTTGAGGGGGGTCAAATGACCCTTTCACAGGCATTGCTCAAGACCATCTGTATATCAAATACTTGTATTATAATTCATAAGAGTAGCAAATGATAGTTATGAAGTAACAACAAAACTATTTTTAAGGTTGGGGGTCAACACAACATGAGAAACTATACTAAGGAGTCACACAGAATAAGGAAGGTTGAGAACCACTGAGCTATAGAAACAGAGCAATAAAATGACATTCTGCTATACCCATAGGTCAATACCTCACTCAACCATCAGAGAAACTTTCTCTTGTAGTAGACGGGGAACTAACAGATGCACAACTGGACCATGTGAAAGAGTGAGAGACTTCAGAACATTCAGTCCTAAATGAGATGTCTTCCTTGGACCTCTTCTCTCAGGACTCAGGGAGAAATGTGGCAGGGACAGCAGAAAGATTGTTAGAGCCAAGGAAACAATGTCTTCCAAACAGGACAGGTTCACATATCAACTCAGAGGCTTGCAGCAGCATGGACCAAGCTTGCACGGATTAAAGGCATACATGAAAGGCAGATGTGAATACAATCTCCCTGTCCCTATCCAAAAAACTGTCTCCAAATGACATCTTCTTGCAAAGGAAATGAGTTTTCTCCAGTGGAGTCTCACTGAATGGGACCCACGCCCCACAGGAGATAGCCAACACAAAAGGAACTTAGAGGTATTTTTGCAGACTTTTTGGCTCTCATTGCTTTGGTTGAACTTTTTCTTTTTTGTCTTACTGGTCTTTTGCTTCTATATTATGATTTGTGATTTTTGTGTGGGTTTTGTATTTTGTTTTTTATATATCTGGGTATGTGTGAGTTTCTTGTGATTTTTTTCTTTGTTTAGCTTTTTTTATTGTTTTATTTTAACCATTTTTTTTCCTAAAGAGAGAAAGAATGGAGCTGGGCAGGGAGTATCTGGGAGGAGTTGAGGGAGGGCAAACAGTGGTCAGAATATATTGCCTAAAACAATTTTTAATTAATAAGTTTCTTTAAGTTGTGTTTGTTTGTTTGTTTGTTTTTAAACACAGGGTTTTTCTGAATAGCCCTGGCTGTCCTAGAACTCACTCTGTACATCAAGCAGGCCTCAAACTCATGAAGATCCATCTGCCTCTGCCTCCTGAGTGCCAGGATTAAAGGTACCACCACCCAGCAAGATACTTTTTAAGACCTGAAAAAAATCTTTACAACTTGCACATATATAAAACATATATAGAAGCAGATTTTTGTATTTGTATATTTCAACTAAAACCAAGCTAAAGGGCTGTGACGTTAATGAGAGTAATACAGTTAAAAGAAAAAGCTAGAGAGATGGCTTGGTGGTTAAAAGCACTCTCTGCTCTTGAAGAGGACCCAGGTTTAATTCCCAGCACCCACACAGCCACTCATAACCATCTGTGACTCTAGTTACAGATCCAGGGGATCCACTGACCTCACCTAGACTCCATAGGTACCAGGAACACACATGCAAGTAGAACCCACATGTACATAAATTAAATTAATAAAAAGAACAAGTATGTATGTACAATATTTTACTCTGTACCAATGTTGTCCACAAAGATTAATTTAACAAATACAATTTGCTTTTATTTAAAAATGTTTTGTATAAAAAAAATCCTAAATAAGAATTGACACATACAGACAGAACCTTCTTATACTCATGACCTTTGTTATGTTGTACAGCAAACAATCTGACACACCACACTATCTCAAACCATTTCATAATTGGCTTACAAAATAGCACACAGTAAGATGAGTTTGTTTGTTTCCTTAATATAGATTTATAAAAAATATTTAAACTTACTATTTCTCTCTGTTCTCTTGGAAAAGAAGAAAATAAGTACAGTTCTTAATGTCCAGATGCTAGAGAGGAAGCAAAGTTCAAAACAAAATCCATCATTACAAGAGATAAATCAGAATCTACAGGCAAAAATAAAGTTTCAATTAGAGTTAGACATTTCTCTGTATGTATCAAAAATCAAACCCTGACTGTTTTGTTAAGAATACCAGAGGATCACTGACATTCCAATAGGTGAGTTCTCAACCTGAATCCCAGGGGCCCCCTGGAGTTCCTCAGGAACTATCGAATTCATTTCTCTAGAGAAACCATTGCTTCTGCCAATTTCCAAAGGGTCTATAAATCCCCCAAAGCATTAAGAACAGTACTATAGAATGCTTTATTAATTCCATGCTATTGTATTTATGTGCATGAGTCTGTGCATCTGTATGTACGTATGTGTGGAGATGCTCAAAGAGGCCAGAAGATGTGCAACTCCCTGCAGCTGAAGTTAGGGTTGGAAGCCTACTGACATGGATGCTGGGAACTGCACTCAAGCTCTCTGAAAGAGCAGCACAAGCTCTTAACCACTGAGCCATCTCTCCAACCCCAAGAATGCTTTCTAATATAAGTTCCAAAAACTGTTTCCTATCTGTTCCCTTGTGTTAACAGGCAAGCATGTTTTGCTTTTCCAAACAAGAGTATTATTACAAATCCCTACCATTTAACATTGAAGAGATCTTTATTCAATAGAATAAGCTATCTGGAGAATGAAATTCAGAGGCGGAAAAAAGCCTTACTTTCAAATAAATAATAAATAAAATTTAGCTAATAAATAACTCCTTTTAAAATGTTATGGTAGTTAACTTTTTAGACTTTGCACTACTAAATATATCCAATAATATTAAAAGAATTAAGAGAAACTAAGAAAACAATCCTATCACAAGGTTGTCAAGGTCATCTCTACTATAAATACAGGCAACCATAGGCCAGCCACATGGCTCTGCTTGTCAAAGTACTGTGAAAACCTGACAACTTGACATCAACCACCAGAACCCACATATAATCAACCCACAGAACTGTCCACTGTCCTTCATAAGTATATCATGGCATGTCTGCCACCACACACACACACACAAACACATGAAAAGATTAAAAATTGATCATAACAGGCAATTAAATTGAGTCAATAATAATAATAAAATCGCCCAAATCAAAGAGACTCAGATGGATTTACTAATAAATTCTATTTGACTTTTAAAAAACTAACACCAATGCTTCTTAGACTACTACATCATATAGAGTGGGAAATAACACTACCAATTTTTTTATGAAGGCAGTATTATCTTGATACAAAAAGCAGAAAGCAAGAAAATTATAGGCCATAGTCTCCCTAAAGACCACAGAAATATAAAAATTACACAAAATATTTAAAATACAATTCAAGAAAGTATCAAAAAGATCATCTGCCATGCCATGCTGATTTTGTTCCATAAATGTAAGGATAGTGCAAGAACATATAGAATCAATAAATATAATACACCACATTAATGAACTCTAAGACAGAAACCATGTGATCTCAATAAACACAGGAAGAGCTTTTAACAAAATCTAATAACCTTTCATGGAAAGATTTTAAAAATCTGAGGAAAGTAGTAATAAAAAAATAATAAAGCTATATAAAACAAACCTATAGCCAACACTATAGGAAGGAAAACAAAGCATTACCTAAAATCAAGAGCAAGAAAAGTTGTCTACTATCTCTACTCTGATATAATCGAGTACTGTTTAAAGCCACCTACAGTACTAAGACAAGATAAGGAAACAAAAGATACAAATAGGAAAGGAAAAGGCCAAAGTATCTTTATTTGTATTTGATAGAACTTTATACATAAGAGACCCTAAAAACTCCCCCAATAAACTGATAAAAATTCTCAAAGAAGCAGGATACAAAATTAACTTTTAAATAGCAGCCTTCTTAGGAAGGGAGCTGACAAACAATTGGGAAAACAGTCCCATTTACGATTGCTTCAAGAAAAAAATTAAATACTTAGACTAAGCCTAGCCAAAGAAATGTAATGAAAAGTTTTCTACAATGAAAACTTTGTAAAACTGAAGAAATTTAAGACACTAAAAGACATGCTATCTCCCAGACCCACGCTCATGGACTAGAAGAATTAAGACTGTGAGAATGACTATATTACCAAAAGCAGTCTACAGACTCATTCAATGCAATCCCTACCAAAATTCCAACATCATTCCTCACAAAAATGTGTGTGTGTGTGTGCCTGTGTGCATACATGTGCACTGCGTGTACACGCATGCATGCACAGGCACTGGAGGTCTCTCCTACCTAATTCCAAGTTAACTACGGAGCTATAGTAATAAAAATATCACTGAACGGGCACCAAAAAAAAGAAAAAAGCACATAAATCAGTGTAATAGAGAAGACCCAGATATAAACCCACAGTGACAACCACCTGACTTGACAAAGATGACAAAAATATTCAGCCTTTTTAGCAAATGACACTGGAAAAACTCAACATCCTCAAGTTAGAATGGAAACTAGATAATTATTTCTCACATTGTACAAAAAAAAGAAACCAACAACACAGCTGAGAGGTGGCTTAGTAGCTAACAGCACTGGCTGCTCTGTCAGGAGAAAAGGAGCTCCAATCCCAGCGCCCTATCAGTCGGGCCTCCTCACACTCAGACCTTCAACAGATCCTCTCACAACCATGACTGACTAGATGTGACAGAGGTGACAGTGAAGACAAAGTCAGACAGAGCTCAGATTTGGGTCCCTCTCCTTGTCTTTCTCTCTTGGATCAGTGACTTTGAAAGTCAATGAGCCTGTGAGAAACACCTAATGAAAGGCTGAAACTTGCTAAGCAATGTGCAAGACTGAAATCAGATTTGAAAAGATTACCAAAAAATGCCTAAAACTATTCCAGATGTCCTCATTGTATTTAGGTTCAGAATCTACTTTGAAAGTGGCAAAACAATCAGCTCTGGCATGATTTATAACTGCAGCAAGGAAAATAAATCCACACATAAGCATAGATTTACAAGATATGGCCTAATAAAAAGACAAAGATCTCCAGGAAACAAGCAAACAAATATAAAAACAGAATGAAGTCGAGCGAAGGCAAAAATAAATGAAGTAAGCCAGAAACTGGATGGTGGCAGGCGTAAACTCTGCAATGACTTTATCTGCTATGACTGCAGACACAATTAGGCCTTTAGATGACTGCAGCCCAAGCCAACAGCTTAACTGTAATTTATATAAGAACAAAGGACTCTGAAACAGTCACCCATCTAAGCTGCTCCCAACATTTCTTGTCCTTCAGCAACTGTAAGGGACTTATTAAGCAACTAAATTCTGGGGCAGTTTGCTACATAGCTATAGATAATTCATACACACCTCTAAACTGTGATGATGTAGTTTTATGATAAGAATACACCAAATAACTAACACTAGATTCCAACATGATTCTTTCAGCAGCTACCAAAGCAGTGAAGAGCTATTAAGCATTGTCTTTTTCAAGGGAAGAGAGATAAGGAGAAAAGTTAAACACCACTTATTCACAGCGAATCCCCAGAAAACAGTCCCCTCTTATTTACAAGAAATATGCTCCCCAAAATCCTACAACCCCCGCCCCAGTGATACCTGAAACACAGATGGACTGAATCCTTTGCATCATTACCTTACTAATGTACTCATGTTGTGACACTTTAATATAGTTCCTCATGTTGTGGTGACCCACAATCACAAAATTACTTTGTTGCTACTTCATAAATGTAATTTTGCTGTTGTGAATTATAATGTAAATATCTGATATTCAGGATACCTGGTGTGCAAGAACAAAAGCAATTGTGACCCACAGATTGAGAACTACCGTACAGATGGTTTTTCTTAGATGCCATCGAGCACTGCTACCCTGAACAGCGTTAACTTGGCCTCCTTGATGCTTTCTTTGCTGTACTACTCTTGTGGCTTGGGCTCATTATTAGAGTAAAAATTAGAGTTAGCTAAAAGACTGTGATATCGTGGACAATCGATCTGATAACCAAGAGGGCCGCCACTAAGAGACTGACAGGTCACATATTATAGTATAGATCTACTGAACAAGGGGATGGCTGATATTCTGGGCAGGGCAGTGTGGTATAAATGCCATCACATTACTCAGACCAGCAAATTTAAGTTGTGCCTTTTTTACTTATAGAATATTCCATTTAGTTATTTTCAGATTGTGGTTAGCCGTAGACAACTGAAGCCATAGAAAGCAAAATCATAGATAAGAGTAACAGTTGTACTCTGAGAAAGATTTAGAAGGGAAAAAAAAGTACAGAGAGGAAATGAAACCAGAAAGGGATTGCAGAGACAGTAAAGATGGAAAAACAGATTTCTCTTAAATGAGTATATACTTTTTAAATCGTATACATAACTTTTAAAATGTAACTATAAAAATTGGGATATATTCTCCTCAAACCAAAACTGCCCCCATTTCTGGACAGTCAATCCTTTCAGGTTTTATCAGAACTACTCCTGAGAAAAATCAGCTAACAAACAATACTTCTTGTGTCCACTTTCCAAGATTAACAAAGGCCTTGCTCTTAAAAATGTTCTGTTGCCATTTTTCATGCATACACAAGTTCTTACTCTAGGGCTAAGTTAAAGGAAATTATTTTGTATTTTATTATAGAATTTAGAAACATAATTACAGTAATTCAGGGATCTATGCTCTACTTATCCCATCTAAGGCTTTCCTCTCCTAGTAATTAAATGAAATTTATGGAAAAACAGACATGGTTTTGAAAGTGTGTGTATGTGTGTGTGTGTGTGTGTGTGTGTGTATGTGTGTGTATGTGTGTGTGTGTGTGTATGTGTGTGTATGTGTGTGTGTAAAAGGGCTAATAATAGCACATTCTCCATTCTCACCCAATTCCTGCCTTAGAAATCATTCAAACAAGATAAGAATAAAACTGTAGTCGCCTTTTCTGATAAGAATGGAGTTGCAACTATAAAACCCGAACTTCAGAATAGTCACAGAGAGGCCAGCAGGATAAACCTTCCCAAGTGTACAGTCTACAGCTGGTGTCAGCAAAATGATAAGAAACATAACTAAAGAAAAGGAAAGAGATAAAAAAATAAATTATTCAAAAGTGCTCTATTTCTAAAGAGCAGTCAGTATTTCTATGACAGGGAAGGAGAAAAGAGATTCTGACCCATGAGAAAATACAGTTGCCTAACTTCACTAGCTGGGAAAAGATAAAATTTCACATGTAAATCTAGATAATAAAGAAAATTCCAGTCAATCTAGAACACATTCCATTAATCCCAAATAAGTCTCCCACAAATAACTGGCACAA